>NW_007728634.1:69296-105057 GCF_000696425.1 Galeopterus variegatus | reverse complement strand
TGAGGGTTGTGATCTGTTGCCGGACACGGAAAAAGACAAAAGACAAAAAATAAAAAAAAAAAAAAGAAAGGTCTCCGCCAAGTGTGAAGGTTGATATAAACATTAATTATAATGAATGCAGAAGCAGGGACTGTACCTCCAGGTGTGATGGGGGCCATGAGGAGATCTTGAGCATGGAAGCCACAAATGGCAGAGTGGCCAGATGTTGGAAGCCCAGGTCCCTGACCACATTGTCACCATGTGAGCTCTGGATATCTCACCTCTGGACTTTACTTACATTTGAGGGAAATGAGCTTCCTTCTTGTAACTGATAATCCAGTACTGCCGCATGCCTATCCGCGAATGTACAGAGAAGTCCCGCAAAGAAGAATTACCCAAACGTGAATCGTGGCTACCCGCCTGCGAGGTCACAAGTGGTTTGGGGCGGGGGGCGGGGGGAGGGGGTTGGTTTGTTGTTTGTTGCTTTGTTTGTATTTTATACATCATACCTTTCCATATTTGCCAAATTACCTACCGTAATCCTGAGTTGCTCTTACAATTAGAGGAGTGGAAAACCCGCAATATAAACCTGCCCCCGCTGGCACATGGTGCCTGGCCCGAGCACACCCTTTCGGCCTCCTCCGCGCCTGGCTTCACTTGAAGCGGATGCCATGACCTGGGTCTTCTGAGGGGCCCGCGGCCCCCTCCCCGTGCGACGAAGGCCGCCTACCAGGATGAGCGCGATGCAGTCCTCCGTGGTGGGCGCCGTGGCGCAGGCCACACTGCCGCCGCTCGCGCCGCTCCACCTACTGCACTTGCGCTGCTCCTCGTCGCCCACGGCGCACCACACGACCCGCGCGCGCCGGGCAGCCACGGCCGCCTCACCTGCGGAGGGACGACCGCCGCGTGGGCAGGGAGCCAGAGCCGGGTTACTGCTCAGCCCCTACCTGGGACGGGAGCTGCCTCCTCCCCCAGAGGTGCAGATGTGTGGAGACACGTGCCCTCTCCTCCAACCCCTTCTGCCGGCCCCAGGAGCTCCCTCTGGGGCTCATTTCTGTCTGTTCCTTTGGAGACCTTCCCTGGCTTCTCATCCATCCGCCCATCCTTAGTGTAATGATGTGACTAATGTCTCGGGATGAAAGGTCCATTACACAGAGCCAGTGGGAGCCCCAAGAGACCGCCTAGGGGGATCCTGAGGCCAGTCCTGACCTCCTTTAAGGCCTGCAGTCACCACCATCAACTACAATGCAGCCTCTCGGTTCACCTGGACTCCTACCCCACGCCCCTCACTAGAAGAAGAACCGTGGCTGAGTTCACTCACTGTGGTATCCCCAAGCCAAATTCGGGACCCAGGCACAGGGGGGTATTCCACCAGCCTCTGGATTCATCCCAGGAGGGGCCCTAGCTCTCCTGGTTCATGCTCATATTTCTCACTTAATAGGAGGCAAGTTGATTCTTCTCTCAGGGGGGTGCGCACGGGGGCATACAGAAGCATTAATCAGGTGGTGCAGCATTCATTTGGAGACAACTCTCACAATGCTAAATGCCCTGATTTGATTGGCCAAAGACACTCACACCTGCATCAAACCTGCCACAATGAAGACCCCACAGTGGCCAGGAGACAGAAGAGTGGCCACCACAAAGCAGAGTCATGCCACCCCCAGATGGCCTCACCCATGGCTCACCAACCATATGAGGTGGCCCCCGGGGCCCTGCCAGGTGCACACTCACTTTCCCTCAGGTTTTGGATGGCAGTGTAGTAGCCGAATCCAAGGTACAGCCCTGCATCTATGCTCGAGGGGATCCTCAAAAGGCCAAGGGCAGAGTCCTTGAACAGCAGGTCCTTCTGCTTGGAAGGGGAGCCAAAGAGCTGGAACGCCGGTGATTTATTTTTTCCAAAATTGTCCTAATTAAGGAAAAACAGAATTATGGTGTCCTGTGGTAAATAAGGAGGAAACAAAAAAAAAACCAAAAACAAACAAACAAACAAAAAACGATGTTGGAAAAGAATATCTGGAACTTTGGGATGATTCTGAGAGCAGGAATCTCAGTTGATACCCTCCTGCAGAGGGACTGGTGGCATCCCAAAGACACAAGCTCAGCTATGGCTTATTCTTTGGAAAGTTGCTGGGCTCCAAGCACCATAGAGTCCTAAGAATATTACTTCTGCTCCAGCCATGAGATACTGTCAGTTGGTAATGCTAGAGGGGGTTTTATGTTTCTGCTGTCCAGAGTACAGCCAGGGCAAGCAGTCCAGTGAATTAGTGAACTACTCAGCAGTGAGCCTACCACAAGGACAGAAGTTGGGGAAAGAAGGGACCTTCCTCCCCACCCCACCCCCAAATCCAAGCAGATGGGAGGACTGTGGGGCAATACCTGTGCCTGGCGGAGAAGCTGCCAGATGGAGTCCTCCTTGCCGTCCACACTTCGGGCCACAACGGCATGAGAAGGGACCCGGGCCAGGTTGCACTCCTTGAACTTGTCCACGGGCTTCCGGGTGTTGTCTGGGCAGAGCAGCTCATACTGGTCCCTGTCAGCCTCATCCTGCAGGTCCTCTGGGGGAGAGAGTGGGGAGCCCAGGTGTGCCAACTCCAGGCAGCAACCATGAGCTGTAGTTTCCCTTTTCGCCAGAATTTTGAGCTGAAGGAGGGACATCTTACACAGCTGACAAAACTGAAAGGCAGTGAATTGCTCCAGAACCCTCAGAAAGGTAAAGATGGCAACCAGAAAGCCTCGGGGGCCAGCAAACGCCCTGCTGGATGGCAGTGGCCACCCCGGGGCTAGAGCAGCTGCTGCTGGTAAGCCAAGGAGCCAAACCAGACCCTATCTGTTTCCATGGCAACTCTGCCTGGAAAAGTCACATTAGAGAGACAAGTCCAGGGGCCACCAAGGGGTGTCTGGAAAGAAGAAAGATGACCAAAATGTTAAGGCAGGAAATACACTGGGTGTATCAAAAGAAGGAAAAAGAATGCTTTTATAAGTGAGTTCAGCCAAATTTTGGAACTGTTCATCCACATCATGTATAAGTTAATTCAGATTATTTAAAGCGACAGAAACCTGGCCAAGTCATTTTATGAAATTAGCACAACCTGATCAAAATCAGAGAAAGAAGTACAGGAAAAAAGAATTAAGGACCTATTTTACTTATGAGCATAAATGCAAAAATTACAAGTAATATATTAACCAACTCAATCTAACAGAATATTTTAAAAACTAATAGATCAGGATTAGGGTTTATCGGTTTATTTCATTAACAAAAGAATGGCTGAACATCAAAAAAGCTAAAGTAATCCACCACATTCATGGACTAAAGGAGGAAAAACATGAGATCACATTAGTCTTAGTAGAAGTAGGAAAAGCATATGTGTGTTCAACATCTACTTGTAATTAGTTTTCTAGTTTCAGAAAAATAGTAATATAGGGAACTTGGTAAAGTTATCCAATTTGATAAATGCCATTAGTCAAAATATCTACAGCAAAATTACACGAAAAGAAGAAAACTTAGATATTCACTGCAAAATAAGAAACGAGGCAAGGATGCCTACTATAACATTGCTAATACAATACTAGATATCTGGATTATACAATTTACAAAAGAAATAAGAGATGTAAACATTGGAAGGAAAAAAACAAATTCATATTTAAAGATGATATAATCCTCTATGTAGAAAAGCCAATAAAACCAACAGAAACTAATAAAACTAACAAGAGAGTTCAGAAGGGTAATGAGTTACAAGATCAACCTACAAAAATAGAATGTTATCCTCATTAGCAATAACCAAACATAAAACAATATAGAATATAAGATGATAATAGCAACTAAAACCATTAAATAGCTAGTAATTAGCCTTGCCAAAAATGCATGAGAGCCACAAAGAGAAAAATTTTAAGTTGTATCAAAGGAAATAAAAAGAGGTGTGATCACATGGGAAGGGAGATTTAGCATCATTGTGGATTGGACAACTTAACATTATAAATATGCCAATTTTTCATGAATCGATTTAAATTCAATACAGTCCTAATCAAAATTAAATTATGACTTTTTTAGAAATTCAACAAAATAATTCACAAATTTTAGCTAAGAATATTTGAAAATGACTAGCAAAGTAAGAGGGGGTGGGGTATCTCTATTCCTCTCTTTCTCTCTCTCTCTCTACCAGATAGAGAGATATCACTGAAAGCCAGGAGAATAAAAAAGCTCAGAAACTGAAGCACAGGGTTATATACAAATTTCGTGTAGAATTGGCTCCACATATCAGTAGGATAAAGATAGAATTATTTATAGTTGTTATTGTAAGGAAAATTGCCTCACCGAAAGGGCGGGGGGGAATGCTAAAGCCAAATCCATACCTGATTTCCTAGATAGAGTACATATAGACAAATGTAGGGGTGGAGGGGAATCTTCAAATCTTATTTCAGGAAATCATGATTTTGGTATGAAAAAGGCATCCTTAAAAGACCCCCAAACCACAAACCAACAGGGTGAAAGTGATGGGTTTGAGCCAATCAATATCAAAGATTTCTGATTGACAAAGGGTGCTATTGTCAGATTTTTGACTGAGAAAAGATCTTACTAAAGTCTTAAATCAACAATGGGTTGATACCTAGATAGAAGGAATGCCTATCCTTGAGTCAACATCATGCAGAAATAAGGCATGAAACTCAACAGAAAATTAGTCAAATGTTACAAAATAAGAAACCCAAATTACTAGCAAATATATGGAGATGATCAAACTCACTAGATGTCAAAGAAATAAAAATTAAACCAACAATGAGATATCTATTGCTTTACAGCCATCATTTGGACAAAAAATATGAAATTCAAAAATACTCCAAACTGAAGTTATGGGGAAATGAGAACACTTGCAGAGTGCTGCAAAGAGCATCATTCCAGACGGCAACCTAAGGTCCTGGGTGGATGTGGGGGCTGTCCCTGGTGGTCTTGAGTGGAATATGGTGGCTCTCTCTCCATTAGTCCTGGATGCAATGTGCTCAGCCTGTACATACCTTTCAACTGGGCTTTAATGTAGGTCCCTGAGGGACATTGTCCAGCAGGACAGTAAAGGAACACCGATAAGGGAGTCAGTCACGTAGTTATGTGTGGTGGAGGGAAGGAGAGGACAGCTGTCCATCACTATGGTGAGATAAGTAAAACATGTTGATGCATTCCCTGGAACATTCCTCAACTGTTAAAACAAGTGAACTGGACACATATATGACACAGAAATATCTAAAACAACACGCTGAGTGGAAAATCTTAGGAACAGCATGGTTTCTAATGCTCAGTAAAACCTCTGTGAACTCAGAACCCAGAAACACAAACCAGCACTACCCATTTTGCAAGACCACATACATCTCAAAAATCAAACCAACAATGAGCTATTTTTTTTTTTTTTTTGTCTTTTGTCTTTTTCCGTGTCCGGCAACGGATCGCAACCCTCAGTGTTGCCCCCGTACCGGACCGGGGACCGGCAACGGGATTGCAACCCTCGGTGTTGCTCCCGCGCCTCGCTCAGCCAGTGAGCGGGAACCGGTCCGTATGTGGGATCCGAACCCTCGGGCGGGAGCGCCGCCGCGCTTCCCAAGCAGCGCACTATCCAGTGCGCCACCGGGCCGGCCCAACAATGAGCTATTTATTGCTTTACAGCCATTAGAGGATATGATCAAGTACCTTGGCGTGGATGTCTATGAGGTGGAAGAACAAGGCAGTGGACATGGGCAATTTAAAGAAAACTGATTATTTTAAATATGAAAGAGCATAAAATACACAGAAGAGCTGTGCCCATAAGCAATCTTTATAACAGCGTGCTAAGGGGAGTCTAATTAGCTCGATACTCAGAATCATAATAAGACAAAAGAAAGCAGTACCGTGGTTCCTCCCCCTGCTCTTACCAAACACTGTACTATCCCTGATAAAAGCCACATCTCCAGCTCCTTCTCTCAAACACCTGTGAAATGAGAAAGCACAGAGGGTGAGCTCGGGCAGCGCCTTCCCAATCCCTTCCTCCTGCCTCCCTGCAGAACAGTGGTCCTGGTGCTAGGCCCCTGTGGGTGTCTGCTCCCTGGAGGGTGGGATCTGAGGCTCTGGGGCGCCCCAGCTGGGAAGGTGGCCAGGGCTCCCTCCAGGCAGATTTACAAAGAAGGGCTCAGGTGCTGATCCCCACCTCCTGCTTTGAAGATTGAGAAGCAAAACATTTTTTCTATGTAAAAGAGAGTTTTGAAGCTTCTAAACCAGAGGGCAAAGGCTTGGGATCCCTGACCATGGCTCTTTCTCTCAGGACTGAGTGTGCAAATGTGCCCTGGCTGGTGGGGGGCCAAGGAAGCCTCCCTCTTCAAAATTGCCTGAGCCCTAGGAGACAGAATGGGAGATGGGGAGCTCAGCCTTGGCATGGGACAGAGAGGGTAGAGGGGGCAGATCACAAAGAGTTCACTGTCCTCCAGCTCTGGGGAGGGGCCCAGGTGGGACAGAACGATATCAACCTGGACACTGTGGCTGTCCTGCCACACTGGAGGCCGGGGACTGGATGTCACATGATAAGATTCCTTCAATCCCGCTATGGTTGGGAGGGGCAGAAATTAGCAGAAAGAACCCAGGACAACAGAGGAGCAAAGTCAGATTTGGAGTTCTCTGAGGGGACAGAAGGGGCCACATGTGTGACTGCCCATCAGGCTGGTGTTGGGGGGAGGGGGAGTAGGTGGGGCCTAGGTGCTGAACAAGGCCAGCACCCTCTTTGGACTCAGGCTCTCTATCTGCACAGCAGTAGGAGAACTGGACTTCTATGGTCCCTGCTAGTAGGCTGGGCTCCATTTGGGGCCAGAGAAAAGGCCTCCTGCGCTGAGGCCATGTGGCACTGGGGCCACTGAGGAGAAGAGGACAGTATCACTCACCTAAAGGCACCAGAGTAGCCGAAGTACGGTTCCGCAGAGGAGAAGGCACATTTATTTGCCCCTGTCCCTATACACAGGCTACACAGGTTGGGGAACCGTTTTCCATCCACACCGGGAACACAGCTGGCTGAGAAGAACTTGGCCACCGCTGTTGAACACAGAGAAATGGACCACCACAGAGTGTGAGCCAGCCCTGGCCACAGCCAGTTACACCTCCCAGCCTGTGCTCCACTCCTGCAGGACAGCCTCGGATATGGGGTTGGGAGCTCAGAGAGATGCACCTGTGCTGACAGCAGACTCTGCTGCCACCTCCCGAGGGTGTAATGGACCCTGCCAGCACGTGTTTCAAGCTGGTTAACCTCACTCCACCTTGGATTCATCCCACACATTCACCTATGTGATCCCAAAGTGGCCTTCACGTGCAACAGGAGCAGAGACCCCTGTCTGAGATCACCCACATCCTCCAGCCGTCTCACCTGCCTCAAGGGGCTCAGGTGGCCCTGTCCAGTTCAAGAATGGACGAAGTGTGCCCACAGGGACGTTCCACCCAGCGGTCCTGTTGAGGCCTGTGTGGCAGGACTTCCGGCCTCGTAGTTGGTTCAGCTGAAAGCCACTGTTTTTCTTTGCTACGGCCACAGCATAATAGTGGGTTCGAGGCTCTGCAAAAGAGCACAAAGAACTGAAAGCTCTTAGCCTGGACCAGAAGGAGAAAACAATCCACCCTAACTAAGTCTCTGGTAGGAAGGGGAACCCAAGTGCTGCGCTTCCCTCCGATCCAAAGCCTGCTCTGTTCTTTGGGGAGCACACGTGTCTTCCCCTCTCCAGTCAGCATCAGGGGGGACAGCCTTCATCTGACCCAGAGAGCCAAGCAGCTGCACTCCCCGATGTGTGATGCTGATCCGGACCCCACCTCCACGTGCCCATCCATGCTGCCTCCACAGAGTCCAGGGCCAAGGCTAAGGCTGCTTGGCTTCTGGGTCCCCAGGCAGAACTCACGCGCTTCAGTCCCATAGACTTCTGCTGCTATAGGTCGCAGTCTGTAGGGGGCCTGGCCTGCCTCAAACACCCAACCACCATCAAGGGTCACAGCATCTGCCTTGTTTGCCTGAAAGAAAAGAGGCCAGACCAGCTTCAGGGGAAAACCCTCCCAAACCAGGTGAGTGGGATTTCAGGCTAGAAGGGTCTTCAACAGGGTCAGCTTTCCATCTTGTCCACTTATGTCCTGTGCAAGATGACAGGAGCCAAGAGTCCCTCTTTCTGGGCAATGAGCACCAGCCCAAGTGCTTGAACTCCTAAGGCTGGCACAGTCCCTCTTCGTCATGTGCCTGTATTGCTCCCGTGGTCACACCATTCACAGTCATTTATATTTAAAGTCCTTTGTTCTGGATGCATTCTCCCCTATTTTTGCTACATATTTATTTCTTTTAACTTCTTTTTTATTGAATAGAAAATATAGCTATCGAAATACCTTCAAATTATCATAAAAAACAATATTCCTCCCCTTTGGCATACCACTTCCCACACGCTTACACACTTCTTGTGTGTACAACGTGGCACAGACCCTATTTTGTGGACTTTTGTCATATAAAGTTGCACACCTTTCCTTACTTCTACAAAGCTTGTATTGATTTCATTGACTACATAATATTTTATTATAATGTGAATGTTTCATAATTTATTAAATAATTCCCCCAATGTTCAGCATTTGGGTTAGTTCTAACTTTTTGATGTTAAAACTAAGATTTCATGGATATCTTTCCCTCAGCTTTTTTCTTGCTGACTGTAAGGTCACCGAAGAAGGAGACACTAGCCAGGTAAAGGAAGAAAAGATTTTATTAGCAAGCAGCAAGCGGACCTGCCAGCTGAGCCGAAAAATGGTGTCAGTACTGAGAGGTAGTTGGGTGTTTTCTTTTATAGGGTTAAGATTGGCCTAACCTAGGAAGACGGTCACAATGTTCCATTCTGGGTACGGCTTGCTTATGGGAACAAGACTTAGGGAGACAGAAACCTTGGCCTAACGGAGGGGAACAGTCATAATGTTACACTCTGGGAACAGCTTGCTCAGCCTGCTAGTGGGAACAGAGACTCAGGGAGACAGAAACTTAGAGGAACAAAACTGAAGGGTGGGGGCTTTCTAAAAGTTAGGTTCTCACTTCTAGGGACCTAACACTGACCACCTGTGTCCTTGGAATAGGCACCTGAGGGTGGAATCCCCAAGACAATGAGCATGTTTCTCTTTATGGCCTTAGCTGCTGTTGCCATTCTGCCTTGGAGAAGATTCGTAAGATTTAAAATGGCACAAACTGTAAGGACAGTTTCACTACAGAATCACCGGCAGGACAAGCTATCATTCCATTAACTGTTATTACCATAGAAAATTCAAGGGCTAATAAATTGCTTAGGTCTGATTATTAAGGGGAATATTTCATAAGTATTTTTATTAATTATGAATTCCCTTTTTCTAATATTCTGTTCATATCATTTTTCTTATATGATTCTACATTTCTTACCAATTTGAGTTAGTTCTTTATAGAATGTGTATAGTAATCACTTGTCAGAGCTGGTGCATATTCATTCACTCTGGTGCTTTCTAAAATTTTTGTTTAAATTCTTTTTATTGACTATAAATTAAATTTCTTATATTTTAAAATGTCAGTTTGTTCCATGATTTGGTCCATCATTTAAAAGCTCAGAGATTTCTATTTTCTCTACAGTTCTGCTAGTTAACCTGTCTCCCAGTTTTTCAATAATACAAGTTTTATTTCTAAACATTGAATCTATCTCAACTTTATTTGGCTGAATGATAAGTAGCTCTGATTTCAAATGGGGTTTTTATTAAAAAGGCAGATTTCGCAGCCTCCTTCACAGATATTCAGCTGAGGAATAGGGCCAAGGAATCTACATTTTAAACAAGCAGGAGATGCTGGTGGTGTTTGTCCACCGGCCATAGCTGTAAAATAATAGCCTAGAACATTCATCAAACTAGATTTTCCCCTAAGTACTAATCTAATATCTCTATTATATTTATAAACTAATTCTATGAGGCTGCCTTAGAAACTTTTACACAAATTACCCACTCTGTGCTAGAGTCAAGTACACATGACCACAGCACTTGGCAGACACACAGAACATATTTGTTGAGTAAATGAGTAAAAGTTATTTCAGTATATCTTATATCTCAAAATCAGAAGAAATTAAAAATCATCTACAGTCACGATACACTTTTCCCTTTCTGTGGAAATGTCTTGCTGCCCTGCCCCAGCAGCGTGATGTGGCTCTATTACTGGGACAGGCTTATTTCTCATAGAGTTGAGAAGGAATGATTCTTCTGGAGGTTCTACCTTTTAGATAACCTTGACTTTTGCCAGTGTTACATATTCATCAAATATGACTGCTTATGCTTCATTTCTGAACAGTTGTTACTAATGATTCATGTTGAGATTCCTGTTTCCGCACATATGGCCTCTTAGCACCGTTTCCTATGAGAAAGGACTGCTCCCTACTTACAGGTACCCGAGAAGCAAAGCAGAGGGAGGAGAGAGAGCACATTTTCTACTTCATCCCATTCCTTTCCCTTGCTCTCCCTTCCATTCACTTTGGTCCCACCCAGCATATGGCATTGACTCACTGTAATGGCCTGGACACACCGAAGGTAGGAGGTTCTCTTTATGCAGCTGACAGGAGGGCCACCCACACTTTTCATACTCTTTTGCCATCTGGAGCATTTTGTTGCCTCGGATTTTGATATAGTACACCATCGAACGCTTTTCTTAGGGGCAGCCAGACACAGTCCTGGAGAAGGAGGGCAAGGAGTAAGCGCTCAACCACTGTTCATGGAAGTGACCACCTCACCCTCTGATGGAGTTTTCCAGACTCCACCCTCACTCTCAACCACCCTCTTTCCCTTTCCATTCCATGGCCAAGTCCAGCCATTCTCCTCAAGTGGAAGAGTCTTGCTGGACTGACAGGAACACTGTGCTGGCCAGAAGTTTGTGATTTTCAATAGATTGGAGGAGACAGGGTCTCCGGATTTTTTTTCCCCTATGACTTTGACATGTTTCCTACCCCTAAAAAATGATGATGATCCCTCAAATAAGTCTATGGAATTCTTCTACCTGCTTTGTCCCATTTGAACCTGGGAGGTGGGCAAGAAAGGGATCGTTACTCCTGTTTCACTGATGTGGAAACCGGCTTTTAAGGAGGCTGGGTGACATGCTGCTCAGCAGTGCAAAGTCCAGCCTAGAATCCCGGTCTCTCTAATTGTTGTGTCAATAAGCATCACCCAGAGGATGCTAAGGGAACAAGGGAAAATACACCTGACTCTGCCACTAGCTATAGTAAATGGTGGGTCACAGGGCTGGGGGTGGGGTGGGGGGTTGCAAATAAGTCAGTGTGCCTGAGTTGCCACCATTCACCTCTACACAGAAAGACTGATTCATCTGTTGAGCCTGTCTTTGTTGCTAGAATCTATGCAATTAGGGAGGAGGCTGGATCAGATTTGCTCACCTGGCTGCCCGATAAAAGGCTTCTGTGAAAAACTTACAGCAAATATCATAATAAAACGGTGAACACTTTCCCCCTAAGATCAGGAACAATACAAGGGCATCCTCTACTTTTTTTTTTTTTTGGCCAGTAAGGGGATTGCAACCCTTCGCAAGATGTAGTCAGCACCAGGCTCAGTCAGTGAGCACACCGTCCATCCCTATATAGGATCCAAACCCGCGGCCTCGGCGCTATGAGCACCACACTCTCCCGAGTGAGCCACAGGGCCGGCCCCTCTCTTACCTCTTCTATTCAACATAGCACTAGAGGTTCTAGTCACAGTAATATGGCAAGAAAAAGAAATTAAAGACATCCAGACTGAAAAGGAAGAAGTAAAACTATCTATATTTTCAGATGACATGATCCTCTATATAGAAAATCCTACAGGGCCAACCCCGTGGCGCACTCGGGAGAGTGCGGTGCTGGGAGTGCAGTGATGCTCCCGCTGTGGGTTTGGATCCTATATAGGAATGGCCGGTGTGCTCACAGGCTGAGCACGGTGCGGTCAACACCGCACCAAGGGTTGCAATCCCCTTACCGGTCATGAAAAGGACAAAAAAAGAAAATCCTACAGAATCCACAAAGTGCTATTAGAAGTAATAAACAAGTACAGCAAGGTCATGAGATACAAGATCAATATACAGAAATTAATCACATTTTCATACAAGCATTGAACAATCTAAAAATGAAAAATCAAGAATATAATTCTTAATTTGCAATAACATCAAAAAGAATTAAATACTTAATGGGCAAAAGATATAAAAAGACATTTCTCCAAAGAAGATATATGAATGGCTAATAAACATATAAAAAGATGTTCAAGTCATTAGGAAAATGAAAATTTTAAATGCAATGAAATATCATTTCACACCCACTGGAATGGTTACAATAGCTAAGACAAACAATAACACATTTTATCATTCACATGTTGAATAGAAAATACAGCTATTGAAATATCTTTAAATTATCATAAAAAACAATGTTCCTCCCCTTTGGCATATCGCTTCCCACAAGCTTACACATCTGCGTGTGTACAACATAGTTTAGATCCTATTTTGTGGACTGCTTTATCCATATAAAATTGCACACGCTTCTGAGGATATGGAGAAACTCAAACCTTCATACATTGCTGAGAATGTAAAATGGTGCAGCCACTTTGGAAAAAAGTTGGCAGCAGTTTCTCAAAATGTTAAACATGGAGTTACCATATGACCAGCAATTGAACTTCTAGGTATATGCCCAAAAGAAATAAAAACATATGTCCACATAGAGACTCGTGCATGAATATTCTTAGCAGCATTATTCAGAATAGTAAAAAACTGGAAACAACCTAAATGTCCAACAACTAGTGAATGGTTTGACAAAATGTGGTACATCCATACAATGGAATATTATTCACAATAAGAAGGAAACAATTACTGATATGTGCTAAAACATGAATGAGCCTCATTTACACTAAGTGAAAGAAGCCAGACACAATAGACCACATATTGCATGATTCCACTTGTACGACATGTTTAGAAAAGACAAATTTATAAAGACAGAAAGTAGATTAGTGGTTGCCTGATGCTGGGTAGAAATGAGGATTAACTGTAAATGGACATGAGGGATCTTTACTGGGGGGATTAAAATGTTCTAAAACCAATTTAAGGCAATGGTTGAACCACAAGGTAAGTTACTAAAATTCATTGAACTGTACATAAAATAGGTGAATTTTATGATATATAAAATATACCTCAGTAAAGCTGTTACCAAAACAAAAACAAAAAACCACATGGTTGCAAAAGCCCCCTTCCCCTTTGGATGTGCTTTGGGGTAGAATGCTCAGCCCTCTGTCGCCTCCTATTTCTGAGCCATCCCCCCACAGTGAGGCCCACCCAAGGCACTTGAGGGATGCTCAGAGGCTGTGGGCAGGAGACTGGCTGCCAGGCTGAGTCGGCCGGGGTTCAGGGGCACTTGGCTGCCACATCCTTCCTTCACCCATCCTCGTCCCAGCGATGCCCCCGGGATATAACCTGGCCTCCGAACCCCTCATGGAACTGTACCACAGTGAGAATTAACGCAATCAGATTCAGCCATTGTGACCCAGTGATTATTAACCTGCTAGATACACAGTACTGTGTGCCATGTGGGGGAATGTGTAAGCAGACAGGACCAGAGCTCACTTGTCACTGGAGAGGCAAAAAGCCAAAAAGAGAAAGCTGAGTATGGTAAATGCTCCAAAAGAGAACAAATACCAAGCTAGGCGCGAGGTCCACATGACCTCAGCTAGTTATTAGGGTGGGGGGCATTCCAGGGGGCAGGAACCATGGGCCCACATGCACAGCCATGCTGCGAGCACTCTCTGTGCCAGGTGCTTTACTCAGCACGTCACATGCCATCTCTCCATTAATTCTCCCAGCTCCTCTTTATTGCAAGTTCTGCCAACATCCCCATTCCCCAGGGGAGGGAACTGTGGCTGTAACTAATTGTGTGGCTTGCCAAAGTTCCTAGAGCCAAGATGTATTGGATCTAGGATTTTAATCTAGGCAGTTGGACACCAAATCCCCTGCTCTTACCACTGGGATAGACCGCCCATTTCAGTTGGCTAGGTTAGAGACAGGTTGCAGTGGAGATGGGGCTGGTAAAGGGCCTGGGGTCAGATCACAGAAGGTCTCCAATATTGGTCCAGAGAGGTCTTATTTGGGAAACAGTGAAGCTGTGACTTATGGGAAAGCTCTGCCTCGGACAGAGGCAGGGGGCACTGAAACCTGAAAGCCAGGCAGAGAAGCTGTGGCCAACGAAGGCATGAGGGAAGGGACGGTCTGAGTGGGGAGAACAGCAGTGGGAATGAAGAAGGGGCAGGAATAGGGAGTTGGTGTCAGAAATTAGTTTGGTAATTGGGTCCTGAGGATGAGAGAGGTCAAAATGCAAGAACATGCCTCAAGCAGGGGCCCTGGGGGATGAGTTTATTTCTTCCCCTGGGAGGGGCTGAACCAGGGTGACTAAGGACCACTGAGCACCCTTCAAGGATCCCCAGTCTCCTGCCCACCAAACAAGAGGAGCTAGGTGCAGAACACACCCTTCCCAGCTCTGGAGCTGTGTATTCCCCTCAGGGCCAAGTGCTCCCTGGAGCACCTGCACTCATTGTCAGCCACCTCATCCTGGAAGGGATCTTCCTAAAGCATGCATCCTCGGGTCTCTTCCATGCAGACATGCCGTGCCCTGGCCTCAAAGGCAAGGGCCAGGACAGCAGTTACTCTTCCCACCCACCCATGGCTCATGCTAGGGCCCAGGCAGACTACTCAGCCTGATGGGAAACCTCATGAGCACATCCCAACCTACGACTCCAGGGGCTGAGCAGGCTGACTCCCCCTGACCCCCTCACATGGCTTGGGTCCAGGTGGCCCCACCCCACCCAGCTAGCCCCTGCCAGCCAATCCCGTAGGGCACCCCTTTTTCAGATTAGGACAAGGGTTTCAATGGCACTTTGGGGTTCAGGCCACTATCCCATTGACTGCAGGATTTAAACTGCAGACCTCTGTAGGCTCCAGGACAACCAAAGATCCAAATGGAAATGGAACCCAGTGGTGTAACTCTGAGCCAGAATACTGCACCACTTCCAGGAAGGCAGGCTTCCTTCCTCTCCACCCGCTCCCAGGTGGCCCCAACCCAAATAGGATCTGAACTCGGGTCTCTGTGTGTCTTGAGAAAGTTGCTCACCCTCTCCGAGCCTCATTTTCCTCCCACGTAAAACGTGCGTAAAAGTTCCATGGGTGCCAAAGGTCCTGGTAGGACACAAGGGGACAGGACCACCGGAGGCCTTCTGGGAAACTCTGCGCAGCGCTAGGCATGCCCCTGCTCCTGCTCCTCCCCAGGCGGGCAGGTGGGACCTGACCCTGCGCCCTGGCCGCCTCCCCGTCTGCAGGCACAGGGACCAGAGCGCCCACGCCCGCCGAAGGGCGCAAAGACTGGGGACGCCCACCGGGCCGGGCGCAGGGACCGGGGACTCTCACCCCGCGGGGTGCAGAGACTGGGGAGTTCACTCCGCAGGCCGCAGAGACCGGGGACGCTTACTCCGCAGGTCGCAGAGACTGCGGCGCTCACCCTACAGGGCACAGGGACCGGGAACGCCCAGCTGGCGGGGCGCCGGGACCGGGGCGCCAATCCCGCGAGGGCGCAGGGACAGGGAACGCCCACCGGGAGGGGAGCGCCCCCAGGCACCTGCACTCACCCAGGGCCCCAAGGAACAGCAGGGCGGGGAAGACAAGCCTCATGTCTGCGGTCCTGATGCGACTTGACGAACGAAGACTACCACCTGAGCCTACTCTGCGCCCCTTTATCCAGGGCTTGGCGCCTACACGGGGTTTGCCCCGCCCTGTTGCCCAATAGGCGCCCCCTTCCCTCTCCACCCGCTGCGGCCAGGTCTATTGTTCCTTGAGGCTCCTGGCTCGGAAAAAAAGCCCAGGGGGCGGGGAGGAAGGGTACCCGGGCAGAACTCCGCACCACGAGAGGAAAGCCAGTCCACACCGCACCTCCCAGTCTCCCCTGATTCTGCCGATGTTCTTTCCCACTAATCTGCAAGCCCCAGGGGAGTCGCAGCCCCCTGAGCCTTGTACCTGCTCTGTCTCAATGCCTTCTACAGGGGAGACATAGAGCGGGGGGTCTTTATTTGAGACTGATCTTTCCTTCAGCAGATGTGTAGGAAAGTGCCTGGGAGCCAGTTAGGGCAAGTGGGTCAGCTCCCACCCTGGCTCAGCAGTGAGCGGATGGTTCTAAAGAGGAACAAACTGCTTCGAGCCCCAGGTCAGCAACAGCCTGGGGACAGTTGATAGGGATAGCAGAGGCTGCCCATGGGGTCCCTGCCAGCTCTGCTGAGACCCACAATATAGCTTCCAGAAGACAGAGCCAGGGGCCTCAGAGGGGAATGACCACCACCACCACCCAGTGCTGGCTCCATGTCCCTCATTTGCCAGTGAGAAAAATGTCTTATAGTTTGTTTTATTTTCTTCTTCTTTTATTTTATTTATTTATTTATTTTGATGGTGGTGGTATGAGGTGGGAGATGGGAACTTCATTTTAATAAATGTCATAAACGTCATATTTGGGGAAGCCATTTTTAAATTCAAAAGCTAGAATACTGCTTTTCTAAGAACATATCAGGTACAAGGGTGCCCAGGGCACCACTGCTTGTCACTAACCAATCGGAATCAAACTAAACATCCATCTCTGGAAGGTGTCACATAGAGTGTGTCCCATGCATGCAATGGGATATGCTGGGGGGCCTCAGAAAGAACAAGGCAACCCTGTATGCACAGATGTGAGCCTAGCCCAAGCGTTAGCAAGTGAAAAAGTAAAGTACTAGGAGTGAGGGAAATCACAGCTCACCCAAACACCTCTCTTGGCAGATCAGTCTGGCCAAGACATAACTGAAATCTGCTTGTCCTGAAAGGCCCATCCTGACTCTTTGCTTAGACTACGTGGTACTAAAAAGCATTTCCTGGAGCAAACAGGCACTACTCCAGGGAACCAGCACTGCCAAGGGTACACATGCAGCAGTCACTCAGCCACAGAGAAGCAGCCCCAGCCCAAGGATGAGAGGCCATCAAGGAGCTGGGGGCCACTCCATCCCTGGGCACAGATCCTGCCACTGCACAAGGGTGGGGTCTGATCAAGGGTCCTGTTTGCCTGGCACGAGAGTGGAGTCTGGGGTTCAGTGCTAGAATCACTGCCAAAAATCACTTGTTTTGGGGTGACAGATCCAGGGTCTCTCATTGTTTGGAAACACAATGTCGCAACATTAAAAGTTGCTTTCACCAACAATTGCAATAAACTGTTTCAAAAATTGTGAAGAAATACAAAATTGACTAATTCTCAGGAGTGCTGAAGCACCTTTGTACCTAAATTAGCAACTAGGCTTTACCTTTTCATGATTATAAAACAATTAAGAGAAATCACAACCCATGTCTCTATCTCTGAGTGCAAATTAGAAAAAGAATGGGTTGGGAGGCCAGAGGCCCCTAGAACTTTTTATGTATATTACAATGTTGACAAAAAACACAGAGAAACTGGGGCCACAACCCAGAGGCTGAGCTGGAGGGGTGCCCTGGAGACAGGACTGGGTAGTCATCAGGGCAAGCTGTTTTCCTGCTGTGCCTGCTGGGATGTGCTTATCTGGGCACAGGCAGAGCAGCCCCCCAAGGCCATCTTCAGAGGAAGCTGATGTAGGGAATGGGTCTGCCCAGAAAGACAAATGCACTGATCTATTACCAACATTCATCCATTCATTCATTCATGCAAGAATGGTGGGTGCCAATGAGAGACACAGAGAAAAGGGATCTGTCCTTGTCCTTGAGAGCTCATGGCATGATGTGGGATGGACAGGCAAGGCGCAAGATCACACTTCTATCACAGAGGCACCTGGGAAAAGGCCACACCTCATAACCATGTGAGGGTGGGAGCCCAGAGGAGGAATGATCAGTTCCCATCATGAGGACTCCAGAAGAGTGAGCAAGAGAATTCGACCTGGGTACCTGAAGGAAGGGTAGGATTTCTACAGGTAGAGTATTCCAGATAGAGGAAACAGCCAAGTAAAGGCTTGGGAGGGTGCACCCAATGACCTGAGCACCAGGGGCAATGAAAGGTCACTGTGGCCTTTCTGGCCTGGAACTCTTAATGGAGGAAGGATTAACAAAGTCCTCATCCTCTATCTCAAACTCCACACCATATGTCCATCGGCTTCTAGAGAGCTCCTCTTGCAGGTCCCTTAGGCACCTAAATTTAATGCATCTGAAATGCAACTCATCCACTTCCTTCAGCCCTTCTCTGCACCTTCTCTCATATTTCCTACCAATTTCCACCAAACAAAGAGCCGCAGAGGCATCCTTAAATTACCTGGCCAGGTGGTTCTGCCTGTGTTACAGGCACTTGGTGATCAATATTGGTTGAAGGAATGAATTAATGAGGAGGAGGAGCTGGCTAATCCAGGCTACCCAGAGCCTGTATACGTGGACTCATTAATTTATCCATTAAGTCAACACTGATCTATGGGGCATCTCCAATGTGCCAGGAGCTAGCCAGACCTTGAAGAGTCCACAGGGAAGTAAGATGCAGGTTTCCAAATGCTGAGACAGTATATAAGGAGCACAAGAAAGTGGCTGCTGTACAAACTGCTGTTCAGTGGCAAGATCTGGGACTTAGGCGGGTGTGGGAAGCTGACTCCCTCTCCCCCAACCCCATTCTACTCCCACCCTCAAAACTTGCACAATGGGCCTTTACAGAATAGCAGGCCCATGACCTGGCCCAAGCCCCCTCAGCAGAATGACACCCTCTGGGCAAGCTGAGCCCTCCACACAGACCAGTGAACCCCTCATCCTGCCCTCTATGAATCCTCTATCTTCAAACCCCAAGAGGAGTGTTGGGAAGAAATTGTGTTATCTGGACAGAACAAGCTACAGATGGGATAAGGAGTTCCTGAGACATCCACTCACATTTGAATGCTAGCCTGGCCAACAGGAGACCCCAGGCCTTGTTTCTTGTGCCTGCCAGTGGTGTGAGGTTGCTGGCTTGGTAGAGAGCCACTTATTAAATATTTAGGGATTTCATGGTGTGTTAACTGATGGTAGCTTGATATCAGTCATGGTGGATATATTGATGTGATGGATGGTAGTGAATGTTACAAATCAGGGCTTTTTCTCCCCAGAGAGCCAGTTTACCAGCATACGACTACCTGTATTTGTCATTGCTTGGTGGCATGTAGTACCCATGGTAGTGTGGTTGTGTTTATGTGTGGGCAGCTACGTGCCACGCTTAGCAAAGAGACAAGATAATAATCCCTAGCATTTGGATGGCACTTTTCATTCCAAACAAAGTTGTCAGTGACTTTGTCTCATGTGACTCTAACAACAGCTCTGAGTAAGGATAGTCAATGTTCTCATTCTAAAAACGGATAATCTGAGGGTTGCCTGTGATCACACACTGAGTGAGATACAGAGACAGAACTGCTGGCCTGAGTCTCTCATTAGGCCCACAGCCAGGGGCTTTCTCTTCCATGGGGCCTGGGAACTCTCTGAGATTTCAGGGTGAAGAGACAGGCCCAGAGATCTACTTTGCTCTTGTGAATCTCAGCAGGAAGGAAAACTGGCAAGGATTGAGTCCCTTCTGTGGGCTAGGCAGTCTAGCCCCTTCCACACATCAGCCATAGATTTTGATCTTCGTGGAAGTGCCATGAGGTGCCTCGCTAGACCTGCTTTCCAAGTGAGTGGACTCAGGCAGTGCCCCTAATCCCCGCTGCACAGCTGGTGAGTGGCAGGCCTGGAGATCCACCCCAGACCCCCATCCAGTGATCCTTTAGGGCACTTGGTGCCTTGATATCAATCATTCTTTTGCTGATCAACCTGAAGAGAGGGGCAGAGAATGACCAGGAATGAGAAAGAGATTGGTGGGGAGCCCCGTGCTTCTCTAGCAGCCCAAGTCCTCACAGGGTCCCATCACAGAGACAATGAGTTCCAGACAAAGGCCTTCACATTTGGCCCCATGCTGGCCCCTTGGATAGATCCTGAGGCCCTGGAGAGTTGGATGTGTTTCTGTGGGTGGTGGCGGGCTGCCACCGGGAGGGAAGCTCAGCTGAAGTGCAATGGGCAGTAAAACAGTGGCTTTATTAACCAATATGCATTGCTGCCAAATGTTGCCCAATTTGCAGAGGACCCACAGAGACAAAGATCTTCTGTCAGCTTGGATCAGCCTCTACTTCCTCTTCCTCCTCCTCTCCTTTGTCCACTCCTCCTTATATAATCAGGACCCTCTGCCCCTCTGGGCCCTCTCCTCATGGGGACCAACCTCCTGGGCTGGCTGTTCCAAAGACCTGCTTACACTGTCCCCAGTGGTAAAGGAGCAGTGGAGACATCTCAGGTTTCTAGTCCCTCGCCTAGTTCCATTTCAATTCTCCTGGCCAGGGTAGTGCCCCAGTCCCTTTCAGAAATCTGAACTCCATGAGCACCTAATCACCATGCCCACTGAGATGAGGAATGTGCAGCAGGCCAGGCCAGGGGAGGGTCTACCCAGAAGGTCCAGGCAAGAGCAGGCTGGAGGGTGTCAGTGGCTGGCCCAGGGCCAGCCATGCAAATTTCTTCCCAGAAGGAATGAGGCCCTGGCCCAGGGAAAGCCCCAGGCAGGAAGCACCTGAGCTGCTGACCCATTTTGCTGCCCCTTCCTTGGGGCTGCACCAGAGGAGGTCTGCCCCACAGCCTTCAGGAGCTGGAGACCACAGTGCCTGCGGTCTGCACTCCACAAGGACAAGGTCAGGTGGCCCTTCACTGAGAAGGAGTTTGAGTGCAAGAACAGCACCGCTCCTCCCCAGCTCTTCCAGGCCAGGACTCCCAGCCCCTTAAACAGTCCTTAGGCTTCACTGCTGCTCCAGTGGAATTCCTTGTCCCTCCATTCATTTGTCCACAGGACAGCCTGGCAGGTGGGAAGGCACAGGGGGAGATATAGTTAGATATGGGATTGGATGTCTGGGTTTGAACCAGCTTCACACCAAACAGGCCCTGGACCTGGGTCAGTCTCTCAACCTGTCTAAGCCTCAGTTTCACCATGTGTAAAAAGAGGACACAAATAATATCTACCTCATGAGGTGGGTGGAGTTAAAACCCAAGGCTTACACAGATGTTTACACAGTGCTCAGTACAGGCATGCTGTTGTCGGTATTTGCAGACACTCATGAGACCCTGCTGTGTGCAAAGCCCTCGGCTGGGCACCGGGGTCCCGGAGGGCGCCTGGCCCAGTGGGAGGGGCTGTGAGTACCCAGACCATCACCATCCAGTGTGCAGAGCATGTTGACAGCGGTGTTTCAGGGAGATATGAGAGTGGAGGAGATAATGGCGGAGTTATTTCCCCACATACCCCTCCTTCTAACAGAGCTCATGACTGCCCCAGCTGCCCACTTTTTCTGGAGTGTTCAGTCTTACCTTGTCCTACTCTTCATCTCCTTTTCTGTGTCTCTGTCTCTAATCCCTGCCTCCTCCTCTCTCTGTCTGTCTCTCTCCCTCTCCTTGGCTTCTTTCTCCATCACTAGCTCTCTATCTCTCCCTCCCTCCCCACCTCTTAAACACAGGCATCTACAGGTGTTATGGCTGCCCTCCATCAGAGGGGCTCTGACTCTGGCTGAGCTTCCTCTATCACTGCTCTGTATTTTACCTACTGACCCCTGTCTCCACACCCACCCCCAGACTCCAAGCTCCAGGAGGGAAGGGGCTGTGGCTGTTTCATCTCTGCAACCCCAGGGCCTACTTCAAGGCCTACCCCAGAGGAGAGCCTCACTGAGAAGGCTTGTTGATTAGGTGAGTCTGGAGAGCAGTAGCGTGAGATGCCCAGAACCTCCAGAAATGCTTTGGTTACAACACTAATTAATCAACGGTGCCCTTCTTATCCTCCTGGAGGTGAAAAGAAGCTGGCCTGTGCAAGTGGCCGGAGCACTGAGCTCCAGCAGGGTGGGGGTGGGGGGAGTCTGGACCCATCTTTCCTTTCCCCAGTCTGTGCCCTGCATAGATGGTGAGAGGCCCAGAACCTGCAGAAATGCTTTGGTTACAACACTAATTAATCAATGGTGCCCTTCTTATCCTCCTGGAGGTGAAAAGAAGCTGGCCTGTGCAAGTGGCCAGAGCACTGAGCTCCAGCGGGGTGGGGGTGGGGGGAGTCTGGACCCATCTTTCCTTTCCCCAGTCTGTGCCCTGCATAGATTTCCCAGCAGATGGGATATTCTAGTCTTGCCCCTAACCTTGGGGAGAAGCAGAAGCAGCAGAGCAGGACCCCAGACCTCCCCTAATGGAGCAGAGGAGGACAAGCCCTGCATAAAGACACATGGGGAGTTGAGAAGGGAACAAGCCAGGCTGTGCCCTCTGCCCTGTTCTGTTCAGCATCTGCCTATCTGTGTCCTGAGGATGGGAAGTTTGGAGATGAGATTCCTTCATCAACCCCAGCACCCAGCACCCTCCTGCAGAGAAACTAGGACTTACTTCTACCAAAAGGCTTTCTGCACTACAGTCCCATCAGCTTCCAAGGACAAAGAGCAAGGGCACCAGGACAGAACCAGGGCAGTGCCAGTGATGAGCTGGGAGAACTCTGTAGACTGGGGACCATGAAGATAGACACTCCCAAAACCGTAACATACGCCCCTTTCAAGACTGGAGATGCTGTCATCATATTTGATTATGTTTACAGTCAGAGGCTTGTTGGAGTCTACGGGGGCGGGGGTCGTTAGCAGCCCAGGACTTCTCACAATAGTTCCTGGTGCAGGTCTTCTCCAAGACACCATTTCCTTTTCCCTCCCAGGTCTATATTTCACCCTCCTCTTTCCTGCCTCTACTCCTGTTCAGCTAAACCCAGAAGTAAAACAAGCACAAGCTCAATACCTTTAGTTGGGGATTGCCATGAGCTGTGGCATTTATAACTACAAGTGTGTGTTTTTCCTGACATTACACCCTCCAAGGCCACGCAGTAGGCAGCCACAGAGAGCACTCACTAGTGTTCTCTCCAGGGAATCCTATCTGCTCATCCTTGACCTCTGATTGCTCCTGAAGGACAGAGAAGGGGCAGAGTGGGAGAGTGACACCCCTTAGTCTTGATCCACCGGCAGCCACAGAGAGCACTCACTAGTGTTCTCTCCAGGGCATCCTATCTGCTCATCCTTGACCTCTGAGTGCTCCTGAAGGACAGAGAAGGGGCAGAGTGGGAGAGTGACACCCCTTAGTCTTGATCCACCAAGCAAATCTTGATCCTGAGCAAAGTCTTCCTTCAGGAATATTAACTTCCAGAAAAATCTATTTTGGAAAATGCTCTTAAAGTTCAGCCACCTGGTTGGCCCTCTTGAAGAGAGCTGTCTTTCTGGGAGCGTGTGTTGTTGAGGGCAGGGGGGCATGTAGGAGGAAGCTGAGGGCATGGGGGCTGGGGATACTGGAGAGCAATGGCCCTGACCCAATAGTGATGTTGCCAAATATTGCCCCATTGTAAAGGAAACTCAGCAATCAAAGAGTTTCTCTCTGTTTGAACCAGTCCTTCCTGCCCCTTCTCCATATCTTCCTCCTCCCTCTCTGAATCCCGTCCCTCCCGGTGGCCATCTCCTCGCTCCAATCTGGCAGGGCTGGGGCCAGACTCTCAGTCTCTCTAGGTCAATATTTGCGTGGTCTCATTGATTCCCCTTCTCTTTCAGTCACCGTGTGTGACCCGGGCCCAAGCGCACTCAATTCTTCCTTCATCCTGCCTCTTGGGCCCACCTGTTACTTTCCACTTCCCAGTCTGAGATGACCCCGGGCTCCTTCCTCAGCTTCTGACCACTCTCCCCACTGCTCCTCCCCAACTTCAGTCCATCCCGAAGGAATCTTTGAACACCACTCACCTAACAGTGGTTCCAAGGCATCTGCCCCAGCTCCTCCTCTCTGCTCCCTACAGTCTGTCCCTGAGGAGTCTCATTCTCTTTCCCTCCTTTGGATTAATAACCTCTCTGTGCTGAAAACTACTCTACTCTGCTCTGTAGAGGTATGCTCAACCATGACAGGACAGCTCAACCTGAAAGTTCCACCAGTACTTCAGAACAGCATGTCCAATTTCCAGTTCTGGATCAAGATGGAACAGGCATGTCTCTCCTGATTCCTCCCACCAAGTACATTAAAAGCATGGATATTACAGATACAGTGGCTTAAAACAAAACAAATTTGTTTTCTTGCAATTCTAAAGATCAGAATTTCAAAATCAGTCTCAATGGACTAATGAACGCTGAGCTGTGTTCCTTCTGGAGGCTCTAGGGGGAATCCATTTCCTTGCCTTTTTCAGTTCCTAGAGGCCGACCATATTCCTTGGATCTTGGCTCCACATCATCCCCACTTCTGTTTCCATCATCACCTCTCCGTCTCACACTCTGACCCTCCTGCCTCCCTCTTATAAGGACCCTTTGATTACATTTGGGCCACCCAGATAATCCAGGATAATCTTCCCATCTCAAAGTCTTTAACTTAATCACATCTGCAAAGTCCCTTTGCCATGTATGGAAATATATTCACGTGTTCCAGGAATTAGTGCATGGACTCTTTGGGGTCCATTATTCAGTGTACCATGCCAGTAGATTGTGATAAATTATGTGTGTACAAAGTAACACCTAGAGCAACCACTAAGTAACTTATACAAAGTTACACAGTCCAAAGCCACTATAGGTAATAAAAATGGAATTCTGAAAAATGCATAAGTAATTCACAGGACAGCAGAAAAAATGTAAAAACAGAGAGAACAAAAAACTAAAAATAATATGGCAGACAACAGTAACATATCAATAATCACATAAAATGTAAATAGTCTAAGTACTCCAATTAAAAGACAGACTGACAGAGTGGATTAAAAAACATAACCCATTCATAAGCTTAGCTTCCTACAAGAAATTCACTAAAAAATATAACAACATAGGTAGGTTGAAAGGAAAAGGATAGAAAAATATATGCCATGTAAACATTAATGAAAAAAAAGGAGCAGCTATATTAATATCAGATACAGTTAGATTCAGAGCAAAGAAATTATTAGGGGCAGAGAGCAACATTACATAATGATAAAAGAGCCAATACACCAGGCAGTCATAGCAATCCTAAATGTGTATGTACCAAAAAGCACAGCTGCAAAATACATGAAGAAAAACCTGATAGAAAGGAGAAATAGCTAAATCCACAATTACAGTTGAAGACTTTAAACCCCCAGCAATCCTAAATGTGTATGTACCAAAAAGCACAGCTGCAAAATACATGAAAAAAAACCTGATAGAAAGGAGAAATAGCTAAATCCACAATTACAGTTGAAGACTTTAAACCCCTCTATCAATGATTGATAGAACAATGAGACAAAATATCAGCAAGGCTGTAGAAGAATTCAACCACACCATCAACCCACAGGATCTACTCAACATTTATATAGCACTCCCCCAACAACAGCAGAATACACGTTCTTTTCAAGTTCCCACAGAACATTTACCAATATAGACCATATCCTTGGACATAAAACAAATCTCAACAAATCTAAAAAAAAAATTGAAATCATATAAAATGTATTCTCTGATTACAATGAAATCAAACTAGAAATCAATAGCAAAAAGATAACAGAAAAATCTCCAAACACTTAGAAACAAAACATCAAACTTCTGAATAATCAATGGGTGAAACAGAAAGTCTCAAGGAAAATTTTTTTTAAATACATTGAATTTAATGATAATGAAAATACAGCATATAAAAATTTGTTGGGATGCTGCTAAAGCAGTACTGAGAGGGAAATTTATAGCACTAAATGCTTACATTAAAGGAGAGAAAATCTCATATAAATAACCTAAACTGCCACCTTAAGAAACCAGAAAAAGGAGAGCAAGATAAACACAAAATGGGTAAAAAACAACAATAATAAAGATAATAGCAGAAATCAATGAAATTGAAAACAGAGAAAGAGAGGGAGACCAAGAATGAATAAAATAAAGCTGATTCTTTAAAAAGATAAATAAAATTTGCAAAATAATATCAGGTATGAAACAAGAGCTATCACTACAGATCCTGAAGACAACAAAGGATAATTCAAGGACAACTACAAAGATCTCTACACACATAAATTTGACAACTTATATGAAATAAACCAATTCCTCCAAAAGAACAAACTACCATAACCCATCCAATATGAAATAGGTCATTTGGATAGCCTTATATCTATGTAAAAAATTGCAGTCATAATTTTAAAACTTCCCCCCAAAATTTCCAGACTCAGATGGTTTCACTGTTGAAACCAAATATTTAAAGAAGAATTATCACCAATTCTACACAACCCTCTTTTGAAACATAGAACAAATACTCTCCAACTCAATTTATGAAGCCTATATGGTACAAAGAGAGGGAGGGTACCCTGTTATTCTTTGGGGAAACCATCTGTGAGATGTCATTCACTTCCTTCTGCTCTCCCCCTGCATGCACCCCTGTGCACACATGCACACACACACACATGCACATGCACACACACACCCTCTCTCCTCTTCTCTCTTCTACTACCCTACAAGGTGCTACACTGTGAACCACATGGATCTTTTGGTCTGGCTGCAGTCAATTGAGATTACCTAACTCAAACTGTCCAAATAATCTTTTTTTTTAACTTTTTAAAAAAGAACTCTTATGTAGAAAAATGTAAAAACACAAATGTACAATTGTCCCAAAGAGAACACTCATAACCACCACCCAGGTCAAGAAAGAAAACATTGCCAACCTCCAGAAGCCCCCTTTTACCTCCACCCAACCCCAACACCCTCTCCCCACACCCAAAGCTACCTGCTATCCTAATTTCTAACGCTATAGTTTAGTTTTGCCTACTTTTGAATTTTATATAAAAGGAATCTTACAGTATGTATTCTTTAGTATCTGATTTCTTTCATTCAACATAACATTTATGAGATCATCCTTTTTTCATGTTCCAATTTTTATTTCTTTTTATAATTGCTAGTATTAGAAATATAATCTATTTTTGTATATTACCCATATGTCTGGCAACCTTGTTAAATTTACTTATAAATTCTAATTACTTGGGAATTTCCACAAACACAATAATGGAAGCTTTATCACTTTCTTTCAAATTGTTTTATACTGGATGGGACTTTCAGTACAATGTTGAATAGATATGGAGATAATGGCATCTGGGTTTTGTTCCTGATCTCAGAAGGAAAGCTTTCAACATTTCCCCCATTAAATATGATGTCTGCTTGTTGAAGGTTTTTTGTAAATTTGTAGATTTTTGTAGTTTAAGGAAGTTCCCCTAGATACCTAGTTTTAAGATGTTGAATTGTTGAATTCAACATCTATTGAGATAGTAACTTGATTTTTATCTTTTGTGCTAAATTACAGCAATTCATTTCCAAATGCCAAGCCAACCTTACATGTCTGTGTGTGTGTGTCCTCCAGGGTCCTGTGGGCTACAAAGGAAGCTTTCCCAGACTCATGCGGATACTGGTTACTTTCCCATGAGCTGAAGGTCACCATGTTGGTGACTGAGGGCAGGTAATGTGCTTTATCTCTCCACAGGCCTATCAACAGGCACAGGCAGGGGCCATGGAGAGTGCCAGGAACTGGGGTAAGTCCAGGCCTAGCAGATACTTAACCAACGCCCCCATTACCAAGGAAGGTACAGCTTGATGAGGAAGCAGCTGCAGGTGCAACATGGATGCTGGGGGGCCAAGGTGAGGACGTAAGAGCAGGAGGCAACTTGCAGAATGAGGAACTGGTGGCAAAGCCTGGGGATGTGGTAGATGGATGAAGCAGAACCAGATGGCTATTTGGAAATGGAGGAAAGAGTCAGGGAAGTAAGCAATTTCCAGGACATTTGGAAATATTCTGGCCTGAGGTTGCTCCTATGAAATAATTTTACCAAGAAAATCAGACACTCTCAAAGCTGAATGTTTCCTTTGATGCCATCTTACAAACGGGGTCTCTGAGCCCAATGGGGGCATATGGCCTGCGCAGACACACCCTGGTGGGGCGAGGGAGAACCAGGCTTCCTGGCTCCTTACACTGAGGGAGGTTCCCTGCAATGGAAAACACCCTTGTGGAGCAGTTCCTCTGGGCCCGATCCTTGTCAGGTACTGGGGTCACCAACATGAGTCAGACTCTGTCCCTGCCTCCAATCCTAGAGAAATTTTTACTCAATATTTTGTGCTATTCACAATGTCATGACTACAGAGAAGACACATTATTAACATTTTCTCTATCACTTTCTTAAGTCTAACTCTAGACATCAAGAAATAAATCTACTAAGCCCTGATTCTTAGCATTTGCCAATTTCTGTGGTGGAAAAACTCCCCCTATGGCCGATTTCAAGCTGCCAACATGATTGGACATCACTGAATTGGGAGTTGGGAAGAGATGAGCAATATCACCACAACATGATTGAATCTCACAAACATGTTGAGCAAAAGAGATCAGACACAAAACAACACCTACCAGGTGACTTGGACATCACTGAATTGGGAGTTGGGAAGAGATGAGCAATATCACCACAACATGACTGAATCTCACAAACATGTTGAGCAAAAGAGATCAGACACAAAACAACACCTACCAGGTGACTGCATTTATATAAGGTCAGGAACAGGTAAAATTAGCACCTATGACATCACAAGGTAGCAGAATGTCAACCTTGAGGAAGATGCAGGAAAGTGATTAATGGGGGCAGGAGTGGGGCTTCTGAGGTGCTGTTAATTTTTTTTTCTTGATGTGGATGGTGATTCCATTGGAGTGTTCACTTTGTAATCTCATCTAGCTGTGTGAACATTAACTGTGCACGTCTCTATGTGCATGTTGTACATCAATAAAAACTTTATTTTTAAAAGCCACCAACAGGAAGGCATACAAATGACCTCAGTCTTGTGAACAGTCTCCTCAGTGCTCTCCAAAGGTGTTGTCATTGCTTGGGATGTGTCAGAGGTGCCCCTCTAAGAGGCCCCCTGGAACCTGCAGAGCAAAGCAGTCATGGTTACCCAAGTCACCGTGGGATAGGAGTTTGAGCTGGGGCATGGGGTCTGGAAAAGGAAGGAGAGAAAGGAGAAAAGAAGGAACAATGTCGACTGGCTGACATTGGTGAACACCCTCTAAGCTCTGTTCTGAACTCTGAGTGTGCATGACTTTCAATCCCTAGCCACCCCTGTGAGGTAGGTCCCATGACCATCCTGCCCATCTCACAGATCAAGAGACTGAGGTTCAGGAGTGAGGTGAAGCCGGGTGTCTGCCAAGTAGCCACAGGGGTGTCCTCCAGGCTGCACTCTCCTCACCACACCTCCCCATTTCTCCCCTAGAAAACTGCATGTTCCTGCCAGGAAGGCAGTGACAAGAAGGGCACAGAACGTTCTGCCCCAGAAGGTTCTGACAATATCCGCCCCCCTCCCACAATGAAACTGATCCCTTATGATCTGGGGGCCCCAGCACATAGCTGTCGATCAAAATTAGCTCTGGTTGATGAAGCAGGAACATCAAAGTTGCTCACAGGAGGAATAAGGAAGCAGAGGAAAAATCAAGCCTAACATTCCCGGGGGAGAGGGGGTGCTGAAGCTGCACAATCTGTCTCGCCTCACCCCCTCCCACTTCCTTGGGGCAAAGCAGTCAATTCTTCCAACCTTTGGTGGCTGCTGAGAAAGAGTCACAGGATGTACTGGCCTGGACCCTGGGGCAGTGCCCCCTCCCTGGCCAGCTCCTGCTCTCCCACCCTCTCTCAGAGGCCTGGCTGCTCTCAGCACACAGCAGGCTCCTCCAGCCCTGAGAGCACTTGCCAATGCCAGGGGAGTGAGCGTTCTTTCCTTCTGTTGATTAAATTCTGATTCAAGTCAGCCCGTGGCCCAGGGCCCCAGCTGGAGTTCCAGGGATCAGGGAAGCTGGCAGCAGAAAGCCCAGGGGTGCAGAGGCGATTGGCCGGAAGGTGACAGTAGGTCTGCTGGCTGGCCCCCAAGTTCTGTTCTCCTCGGTGCCCACTGTGCTCTGGGCCAGACCAGCTGTGAGGGCTGTGAGACACTGCCCACTGGGAGTGAGGAAGCGTTCCCTGCTGGGCAGCAAGAACAGGCGGGGAGGGGGTGCTGTGGGCACTCTTACATGGCCAAGGGAGGGAAGGTGGGAAGCTCTTTTGAGGGACCGGGAAGGAGAACTGGTGGGAAAGAAGGAGACTTGTTATACAGGTGTCCACCCACAGTTCCGTGACAGCTGCTGGCAGCAGTGGAGGACCATCCACTCGCTTAAGGCCAATCACAGGGATTCTAAGGTCACAGGCGAAGGCAGAAGGCCCAACATGGCTCCCAGGGAGAGTTATGGGTCCTCCTTAGAAGAAGAGGCTGCAGGAGGTGCCTCAGCCCTCGGAAGCCCTCAAACGGCTGCAGGAGGTTCCTCAGCCCTCGGAAGCCCTCAAACCAAACCTTGCCCTGGGGCCAGCCCCTCACTCTTTACAGAACCCAATCACATTGACTAGCTCCTTTGCTTAGAGGCTGCAGGAGGTGCCTCAGCCCTCGGAAGCCCTCAAACCAAACCCTGCCCTGGGGCCAGCCCCTCACTCTTTACAGAACCCAATCACATTGACTAGCTCCTTTGCTTCCCACAGGTGTTGACATTCATCTTCCTCGAAGCTTTGAGGTCCAGGTTCATTGCTAGAATGCTGGCAGTTTGTGGGGTTTAATTTTTGCTAGCGTTTGATAGGTGTAGAAAGCAAGGCCCAGCCAGGCTCACCGTCCAGCTATCCTGCCGAGGCTCCCAAGGCCGGTCAGGGCCTGAGCTGTGGCCCACTGTGTGAGGAGCTTCCACTGTGTGAATTTGCCTGAGGTGGGCTCCAGGCTGCATCGGGGACTCACTTCTTCCAAGAAGGGGGAACTGAGGCAATGGCCTAAATTGAAGATAAGAGGACTTCAGTGAGATACACACCAGGACTGTCACCCTCTGTGCTTCCCCAGGAAAGGGCTTAGGAAGGAACTGAGAAGAAAAAATGTCCAGGAGAACTTTGCTTGAAATCTTCTAAAGCTAGTGGCAGCCCTGCGGAAAGAAAGACAGAAAGGCAAGGGCAGAAGGGGGCTGGCCTCTCCTCTGGAAGGGAAAGGAGTATGCGTGAGTGTTGGGTTTCTACAACTCTTGTGCCACTAGAACGGGCTGACTCACCCCGCCCCTGGACTTAGAATCACAGGTGTTGAGCTCGAAGACCCTGGGAGGACTTGGTGATGTGGGCATTTCCTGAGATGGCAGCCANGTACGGGCGCGACACTGAGGGTTGCAATCCGTTGCCGGACATGAAAAAAGACAAAAAGGAAGAAAAAAAAAAAAAGTAAACTTTTTATTAAAGTGTAACATACGTATGCATACATAGCATACATAATACAACAAATGCACCAATCATAAATGTATATTTTGATAAATTTTAAAAATTCAAACACCTCCCTATAAAAAGCTCCCAATTTGAGACACAGAATATTATCAGGCCCCAGAAACCTTACACATATCTCTTTCCAGTCACTATCCCAATGGTAACCACTATCCTGACATCTAATTCAATGTATTAGTTTTGACTATATTTGAAGTTTTTATAAATGGATTCATATAGAATGACCCTGAGTTCTTTTGTTCAAAAAAATGTTTATGAGATTTTCCCATGTTGTTCTATGAAATAATAGTTCTCATGTTCTCATTGCTGGATAGTCTCTATTTATGTGAATGTACTAAAATTATCTGGATTCTAATGGTAGTAGACATTTGGGTCATTCCTCAGTGGGGGCTATCACAATGGTGCTGAAATGAACATGTGTATTCATTTCTGCTCAGCATATACCTAGGAGTGGAATTGCATAGCATATGCACATGTTCTGCTTTAGAAATTCTGCCAGTTTCCAAAGTTAGTTGTAACGAGTCATATTCCCACCAATGTACATGAGAGTTCCAGTTGCTTCATATCCTTGTCAGCACTTGGAATTCTCTTTTTCATTTTAGCTATTCTGTTGGGGATGTAGTGATATTGCAAAAATGGTTTTAATTTGAGTTTTCCCTGATGACTAATGAAGTCAAGCACCTTTTCACGTTTTGGTGGCATCTAGATACGCTCTTTTTTTGATGTGGCTGCTCCTGTCTTTTCTCCAGTTTTTGATTGGTTGGTCAGTCTTTTCCTTATTGGCTTACAGGAGTCCTTTAAATATTCTTCAGAGTCACCATTTCCCCCCATTGCCTCCCATGAGCCCAGTGCTCCTCCTCTCCCAGCTCTCCTAAGCCCAGATGTGGGCCAGCTCTTCTGAGCACATTCCAGTGCCACACCTACATTCCAGTGATTCCCTTGTCCCTTCTTTCATTCACCAGGTAGCCTGGTGCCCTTAAAGGCATGGACAGTGATGGGAGTGGTTGAAAATCACAGGCATGAAACCACTTCCCAGATCCAGGCAAATCATTCCACCTGTCCACTCTTGACACTTTCTAACCTGTCTCCCAGCCAGCTGCCTCCCTACTCTCCGTCCTCCTCTGCTCCACAGCAGCTTCTCTCTCCCACCTCCAGGGTCCTGTGGGCTACAAAGGAAGCTTTCCCAGACTCATGTGGATACTGGTCACTTTCCCATGAGCTGACGGTCACCATGTTGGTGACTGAGGGCAGGTAATGTGCTTTATCTCTCCACAGGCCTATCAACAGGCACAGGCAGGGGCCATGGAGAGTGCCAGGAACCCGGGGTAAGTCCAGGCCTAGCAGATACTTAACCATCGCCCCCATTACCAAGGAAGGTACAGCTTGATGAGGAAGCAGCTGCAGGTGCAACATGGATNTTTGCCAATTTCTGTGGTGGAAAAACTCCCCCTATGGCCGATTTCAAGCTGCCAACATGATCGGACATCACTGAATTGGGAGTTGGGAAGAGATGAGCAATATCACCACAACATGATTGAATCTCACAAACATGTTGAGCAAAAGAGATCAGACACAAAACAACACCTACCAGGTGACTGCATTTATATAAGGTCAGGAACAGGTAAAATTAGCACCTATGACATCACAAGGTAGCAGAATGTCAACCTTGAGGAAGATGCAGGAAAGTGATTAATGGGGGCAGGAGTGGGGCTTCTGAGGTGCTGTTAATTTTTTTTTCTTGATGTGGATGGTGATTCCATTGGAGTGTTCACTTTGTAATCTCATCTAGCTGTGTGAACATTAACTGTGCACGTCTCTATGTGCATGTTGTACATCAATAAAAACTTTATTTTTAAAAGCCACCAACAGGAAGGCATACAAATGACCTCAGTCTTGTGAACAGTCTCCTCAGTGCTCTCCAAAGGTGTTGTCATTGCTTGGGATGTGTCAGAGGTGCCCCTCTAAGAGGCCCCCTGGAACCTGCAGAGCAAAGCAGTCATGGTTACCCAAGTCACCGTGGGATAGGAGTTTGAGCTGGGGCATGGGGTCTGGAAAAGGAAGGAGAGAAAGGAGAAAAGAAGGAACAATGTCGACTGGCTGACATTGGTGAACACCCTCTAAGCTCTGTTCTGAACTCTGAGTGTGCATGACTTTCAATCCCTAGCCACCCCTGTGAGGTAGGTCCCATGACCATCCTGCCCATCTCACAGATCAAGAGACTGAGGTTCAGGAGTGAGGTGAAGCCGGGTGTCTGCCAAGTAGCCACAGGGGTGTCCTCCAGGCTGCACTCTCCTCACCACACCTCCCCATTTCTCCCCTAGAAAACTGCATGTTCCTGCCAGGAAGGCAGTGACAAGAAGGGCACAGAACGTTCTGCCCCAGAAGGTTCTGACAATATCCGCCCCCCTCCCACAATGAAACTGATCCCTTATGATCTGGGGGCCCCAGCACATAGCTGTCGATCAAAATTAGCTCTGGTTGATGAAGCAGGAACATCAAAGTTGCTCACAGGAGGAATAAGGAAGCAGAGGAAAAATCAAGCCTAACATTCCCGGGGGAGAGGGGGTGCTGAAGCTGCACAATCTGTCTCGCCTCACCCCCTCCCACTTCCTTGGGGCAAAGCAGTCAATTCTTCCAACCTTTGGTGGCTGCTGAGAAAGAGTCACAGGATGTACTGGCCTGGACCCTGGGGCAGTGCCCCCTCCCTGGCCAGCTCCTGCTCTCCCACCCTCTCTCAGAGGCCTGGCTGCTCTCAGCACACAGCAGGCTCCTCCAGCCCTGAGAGCACTTGCCAATGCCAGGGGAGTGAGCGTTCTTTCCTTCTGTTGATTAAATTCTGATTCAAGTCAGCCCGTGGCCCAGGGCCCCAGCTGGAGTTCCAGGGATCAGGGAAGCTGGCAGCAGAAAGCCCAGGGGTGCAGAGGCGATTGGCCGGAAGGTGACAGTAGGTCTGCTGGCTGGCCCCCAAGTTCTGTTCTCCTCGGTGCCCACTGTGCTCTGGGCCAGACCAGCTGTGAGGGCTGTGAGACACTGCCCACTGGGAGTGAGGAAGCGTTCCCTGCTGGGCAGCAAGAACAGGCGGGGAGGGGGTGCTGTGGGCACTCTTACATGGCCAAGGGAGGGAAGGTGGGAAGCTCTTTTGAGGGACCGGGAAGGAGAACTGGTGGGAAAGAAGGAGACTTGTTATACAGGTGTCCACCCACAGTTCCGTGACAGCTGCTGGCAGCAGTGGAGGACCATCCACTCGCTTAAGGCCAATCACAGGGATTCTAAGGTCACAGGCGAAGGCAGAAGGCCCAACATGGCTCCCAGGGAGAGTTATGGGTCCTCCTTAGAAGAAGAGGCTGCAGGAGGTGCCTCAGCCCTCGGAAGCCCTCAAACCAAACCCTGCCCTGGGGCCAGCCCCTCACTCTTTACAGAACCCAATCACATTGACTAGCTCCTTTGCTTCCCACAGGTGTTGACATTCATCTTCCTCGAAGCTTTGAGGTCCAGGTTCATTGCTAGAATGCTGGCAGTTTGTGGGGTTTAATTTTTGCTAGCGTTTGATAGGTGTAGAAAGCAAGGCCCAGCCAGGCTCACCGTCCAGCTATCCTGCCGAGGCTCCCAAGGCCGGTCAGGGCCTGAGCTGTGGCCCACTGTGTGAGGAGCTTCCACTGTGTGAATTTGCCTGAGGTGGGCTCCAGGCTGCATCGGGGACTCACTTCTTCCAAGAAGGGGGAACTGAGGCAATGGCCTAAATTGAAGATAAGAGGACTTCAGTGAGATACACACCAGGACTGTCACCCTCTGTGCTTCCCCAGGAAAGGGCTTAGGAAGGAACTGAGAAGAAAAAATGTCCAGGAGAACTTTGCTTGAAATCTTCTAAAGCTAGTGGCAGCCCTGCGGAAAGAAAGACAGAAAGGCAAGGGCAGAAGGGGGCTGGCCTCTCCTCTGGAAGGGAAAGGAGTATGCGTGAGTGTTGGGTTTCTACAACTCTTGTGCCACTAGAACGGGCTGACTCACCCCGCCCCTGGACTTAGAATCACAGGTGTTGAGCTCGAAGACCCTGGGAGGACTTGGTGATGTGGGCATTTCCTGAGATGGCAGCCACAGTCCCTGCAAGGCCCGCCTGGAGGGGTAATTAAAGCTGTGTGGCCAGAGAAGTTCAGCTCAGCCCCATGGGAGGGACCAAGGTACACTTTACAGGTGTGAGCTCGGACTCCCCACCATCACCTGCACCTCAACAAGCACAGGCCAGCATCTGTTGACCACAAAGACATTTCTTCATCGTGGCCTGGCAGGACCTGGAAGAGTCTATTCCCCTCATTTTATATGTAGGGAAATGTAGGCTTAGGAAGGAGAATTTACCTGCCCCAAATGCTCATTTTTTAAATAAACTTTTTATTTTGGCATAGTTTTATAGTAAACATGCAAAGATCATTCAGAGATTCTCCATCCACCCCTCATCCAGCTTCTACCACTGTTACCATCTTAT
>NW_007728634.1:48993-68641 GCF_000696425.1 Galeopterus variegatus | reverse complement strand
CTCGGACTCCCCACCATCACCTGCACCTCAACAAGCACAGGCCAGCATCTGTTGACCACAAAGACATTTCTTCATCGTGGCCTGGCAGGACCTGGAAGAGTCTATTCCCCTCATTTTATATGTAGGGAAACGTAGGCTTAGGAAGGAGAATTTACCTGCCCCCAAATGCTCATTTTTTAAATAAACTTTTTATTTTGGCATAGTTTTACAGTAAACATGCAAAGATCATTCAGAGATTCTCCATCCACCCCTCATCCAGCTTCTACCACTGTTACCATCTTACGTTGCCATAGGAGCTGTCATTGGTGAATTACTAATAAAATCCAGACTTTATTTGAACTCTACCAATTTTTCCATTAATGACCTCTTTCTGTTCTAGGATCCCATCCAGGATACCACATTACACTTAGTTGTCATGTCTCCTCAGTCTTCTCTGGTCTGTGACAGTTTTTATGTCACTCCTTACTTTTCATGAGCTTGACAGTCTTGAGAAGCACTGGTCAGGCACCCTGTAGAATGTCCCCCAATCTGTGTCTGTCTGGTGTTTTCCTCATGATTAGACTGGGATTATAGGTTTGAGGGAGGAATACCACAAATGTGCAGCCTTCTTACCACATCAATCAGAGGACAGGTGATATCCCTGCTGGTGACGTTAGCCTTCGTCACTGGGTGCAGGTGGCATCCACCAGGCTTCTTCACCATCAAGTTACTACTTTTCCCTTTTTGTATTATATTCTTTGCAAATGAGTGTAGCCCACCAGAAGGAGGCTGGTAAGGGCTCACCTCCTAGAGGGAAGACTATCTAACATGCTACTTGAAATTCCCCATAAAGAAGATTTGTATTTCTCCTCTGTTTATTCATTCAATCATTTATATCAGTATGGGCTCATATATATGAGGGTGCTTCAAAAAGTTTGTGGAAAAATAGAATTAAAAGATACTATTGATCTTTCCATGAACTTTTTGAAGTAACCTCATTTATTTTATACTTTGAGTTATAATCCAGTACTATGTTACATATTTTGTTGTTCAGATCATTTCGGCTTTCAACATTGGGAGCTCCTTCAGGTTGGTTCCTGTGTCCCTTTGATGTGCCTCGTTCTTTTGTTTTTTGAGCTCTTCCTTTCTCTCTGGAACTACAAGATGCTCCAGGCTCTCCTTGCATTTTTCCTGCCCCAGCCCTAGAATCAGCCACTCCTCAAGGAGCCTTTATTCCTTTCACTGGAGAATGGAATTTAGAAACCAAGATGAGAGCACTGGGGGTGCTACTAGGGTGTCATTATTGCTAGGCCCTCTCAGCAGACAGAGCTGAGAGGGCCTACGTGTATGTGTATGTGTACTAAATAATGTGTACACACATATTTACGTTGTTTCTGTATCTATCCATCCGTGTATATATTGAGCTCAGTACTGATGTCTCCACCTCTAATCCAGTCCTCGGGCTTCATTCTACCCTTCCTTTCTTGCTGATCTGTCTTCCCTCTCCAACTGTGTGAACAACCTGGCCCACTTTCTATCACCTATTTACTTATTTGTTCATCCTCAGTATGCCTGTGAAGCAGTTTCATAATCCTTAGCCTGTACCCCTATGGAAATAAATTTACCAGAGTACAGTGTGCACAATTCCTTTCACCTTTAGCCTTGCAATTTCCACGCAAACCCATTTCCCAGAGTAATTTAAGCTGGCTCCTTTTACTCCCCAGCCCTCGTTAGTGCGGTTATGTCGTGGATTTGCAATAAAGTTTGTGTCCTTTATCAATGTGTTGCCTACAGGTCCGAATGCACCTCTCTTTGTAACACACACTGTGATGGGGAATTCAAGCATCTCTCCCCTACAGTGAGCACAACGGAGAAGCTTTCCAGGTAGAGGGTGCTGGAGGGACACTGCAGGAGGAAGGGCTCTCCTGCCATTTCCAGCGTGGGCCTTGGGAGAGTGGTGAGGGTGTGAGGACCTGCGGTCCAGGCTGCAGCCTGGGTGTGATTGATGACCTTTTCTGCAGCCCCCTCAGCACAGACCCCGGAGCCCCCGAGCAGCCTGTGTGCTCCTCAGGGCTGCTCTCCGCGCTGGCTCCCATATTCCCTCTTCAAGCCTCCACCAGCCTGCAGCCTGAGGCTCACATGCTGAAAGACCATGCCTCCTGCTCCCCTGTCTGCTTAGGGAGGGTGGCCTATTGCCTACCCAGTAACTCCAGGCCAGTGCCAGCCTGACCAAACCTGTGAACTTCTCTACTAGCTGGTGGGCTGATCACACCTCCAACAGGTCCAAACCCCTTCCAAGTTTGTCTTTCATTGGGTACTCTCCTTCAGCCCCAGTACAATGCAGACTTTCTTTCATTCCCTCTGGAAGAGAAGATCAGCCTTGGCCCTGAAGGAATGTGTCCTAATTTAATAGAGCAGCCTAACTATGACACTGTAGGGACCAAGGCCAGTGGGAATAGAAATGCTGACTCAGCTGGTGATCTGCGCCCCTGGGCTGGTAGCAGGAACAGCAGGCTGGTTAACCTCCCACCCCCAAACTCCAGCCTTGAGTGTTCACCTGGAGCTTGGCCCTGGGAGCCACTGACCATAGGTCCCTTCCTGGGTGGCTCTCCCTGCCTTTCCTGTGTAGCAGTCCAGAGTATGTCTAATGTCCCTGGACCAGGTGAGCTTCTCTAAGGCAGGCTGGTCTCAGAGACAGGCTGGCCACAGCCTCAGCCATAAGGGGGCAGGGATGATAAGGAAACCCAGCTCAAAGGGAATCCACAGTTACAAAGAAGCTTTCTCTCATTGGAGTGCAGCGTATTCTCTGCTCCCTATGCTGACCATAGCATCCTTTTCTAAGCAATGCTCTCTGCAGCATTTAGAAGAGCAGGTGGCATTCACTGTTCCCAAAGCCTGACGCATCTTGTTGTACCAGCTGGCAGCCACAAAGCAGCCACAGGCTGTCTCTGGACCCAGAGGAAAGGCCTGAGTCAGCATTAGATACCCAATGGCACAGAGTCTGAGATCTTGAAGAGACTATGTAATCCTTCCCTCATCTTATGTCTGTGTGCTTTTAGTTAACTATAAAATATCTAAAACACATATGCATATAGACAGAAATGATCATCATAGATTTTACTTCCAGCTTAAGGAATGCAAATTTATCAATATAGACAATGCCCTTTTGTGTCCCCCCCTTGATCCCCTCCCCCCCCCTTTCTTTCTTTCTTTTTTTTTTTTTTTTTTCAGGTGCTTGGATGTGTATACACCCTCATGAATTTCCTCATGTTTATGTTCATGAATTTCCTCATGTTTTTACTACAAGTGTATAATTTCCTAAGTGACGTAGACTATAATGCTGTGGTTCCATTCCTTACATAAGTATTATTATACTGTGTATATGCTCTAGCAGTGTGGATTCTTTGCTCAACACTATGATTGTGAGATACATCCACGTTGGTATATGTAGCTATAGTTTAGGTGTTGGCAAACTTCTTTCTGTAAAGATCCAGATAATCAATATTTTAGGCTTTGTAGACCAAGAGGCAAATCAAGGATATTATGTAGGTACTTACATAACAAGAGGGAAGATAAATTTCCACAAAACGTTATTGATGAAATTCAAAACATAGTAGTAATAATTGAATACAGTTTTTTTGTAACAGGTCAAGAATGGAATTCTTTTGGGGGTGATAGTTTGTATATGTTGTCCCCTCAAAGCTCATGTGGTAATCTGATCCCCAATGTGGCAGTGTTGGGAGCTGCTTGGGTCATGGGGTCAGGTCCCTTGTGAACGGGTTAATGCTCTCCCTGAGGGGTCGGGGTAGTGAGTGAGTTCTCACTTTATTAGTTCCCAGGAGAGCTGGTTGTTTAAAGGACCCTAGCACCTCTCTCTCGCCTTCTCTCCCTCTCTCTCGCGTGCTTCCTCTCTCACCATGTGATCTGCTTGCTCCTGCCAGCTGCCTGCTACTTTCTGCCATGAGTAGAAGCAGCCTGAGGCCTGTGCCAGATGCAGCTGTCCCAGAATTGTGAGCCAAATAAACCTCTTTTCTTTATAAATTACCCAGTTTCAGGTATTCTGTTATAAGCAACACAAAAACGGACTAATACAGGGGGAATAACATCAAAGTTAGTGTTCCTTATTGATTGCAAATGACCATCTTTATAAACCATTCTTAGTTCTTCAACCATGCGAAAACAGGTGATGGGACAGATTTAGCTGTGGGCCAAAGTTTGCTGACCTCTACTCCACTGATTTTCATTGCCGTATAGAATTCAACTGGATGACTAACAAAATTCATTTATCTGTTCATGGGGGTGGTGCGGGGGAGCAAGGAGTTCAGTTGTTTTGTTTTAAAATAGTATTCCTATAAACATTCTAGTACATATCAGTGTACTTTATGTGTGAGTTTCTCTCTGGGTTGTATACATTGAAGTAGAATTGCTGAATAAGGAATGTGGATCTTTAATGCCAAACTGCTGTGCAAAGTGGTTGTACTAATTCCTACTAACAGCAGCAGTTATATTTGCCCATGTTGCTCCACATGCTTATAAACATGGTATTCCAGATGTTTCAGGTTTTGCAAATCTGACTGGAGTACAATGCCAACTCATCTTGACTTTAATTTTCACTTCTGGATTACACGTGAGGTTGGACATCTCTTCAAGTGCTCACTGACCTTTCTTCTGTGGATTTCCTATTCATACCTTTCACCCATTTTTCTATTGGGCTGCTTATATTTTTCTGATTGATCTGTAAAAGTTCTCCATATATTCTATTAACCCCTTTTGGGTTTAAATGTGTTGAAAATACCTTCTCCCATTTTGTGGCTTTTTTTTCAAAATGTATATATCTTTTTGTGCCTTACTATGTTGTCTTAGTCTGTTTTGTGCTGCTATAACACAATACCTGAGACTAGGTCATTTATAAAAAACATATCTATTTCCTACAGTTCTGGAATCTGGGAAGTCCAAGGTTGTGGGGCCCACATCTGGCAAGGGCCTTCTTGCTGCATCATCCTGTGGTAAAAGGCAGAAAGACAAAAGAACATTCACATGGGAGGGGGTCAAACATCCTTTTATCAAGAACCCACTCCCAAGATAACTAACTCGCTCCCTTGATAATGGCATTAATCCTTTCATAGAGCAGAGCCCTCATGACCTAATCACCTATGCACTGGAAATTAATTTTCCAACACATGAACTTTAAGGAACACATTTAAACCATAGCATATGTACTTCAGTGTTTTGAAATTTTTCTTCTCTTTAATCCACAGGACATTAAGGTAGAGCTCTAATTGTACTTATTGGATAGCCTATTGTCCTTCAACAATTTATTGATAAGCCACCTCTTCCAAATGATCTTCAATGCTATCTCTCTCATATGTCATTTTTCTAGGTACAGGTGGGTTCATTTCTGGACTTTCTTTTCCATTTAATTAGTCATTTTATGCATGCTGCCTTGATAATTATGGGTTTTTTTTTTTAAGTAAGTGTTGATGTCTAGCAGGGATAATATCACCTCAACTTGATCTTCTTTAAAGTTTTCTTGGTTATTATTGGCCCTTTGTTCTTCTATTCAAATTTTAGAACCAAACTTACCAAGTTCCATGAAAAGTCCTATCAGGGTCTTGATTGAAATTGCATTGGACTTTTAGATTAATTTGTGAAGAATCAATATTTTTATGATATTGAATCATCTGATCCATGTACCTGGTATAACTCTCCTTTTGGGAGAGATTTGGGTCTATTTTATGTATTTTATAAAGTTAAATAATTTCCCCATATTTTTTTTCAACATTTAGATTTATTCTTAGGTCCCTTATATTTTATTATTGTTATTGCTATTATAAATGTCATTTTAAAAATTGTTGTTGGTACATACAAAATGCACTTGACTTTGGTATACGCATCTTATATCCAGAAATATTACTGAACTTTTACTATCATTTCCCTTTAGATTCTTTTGGGGGTTTTCCTATGAAATAATCACATTGTTTGTGAATAATAGCAGTTTTTCTTTCTGCTTTTCCTGTTCCTATAACTTTTTCTTTTAAGAAGAAAAAGACCTCTGTTACAAGATTGGATAGAAATTCATATGTTAAATGATGGTGGCTACCCTTGTCTCATTCCTAATTTTAAAGGGTATGTTTTTACTGTTTCACCTTTTGGAATGATTTTGTGGTAGGCTTTTATTAAATACTCTTTATAAGACTAAGTAATTCCTTTCTATTTCTTGTTTGCTAAGTTTGTTTATTTGGGGTTTTTGTTTTGTTTTGTTTTTGGTCTTATTTGAAATTTGGGTTTTACTGTAAACCTTTTGTTTTCCCAACTGTTTTGGAGATTATAGGTTAGTATGGTGAATTACCATAATACAATTCCTAATGTTAAAACATTCTTGCAATTCTTGCAAAAATTTAACTTGGTCAAGGTATATATTAAAATATATTGCTAGATTCACTTTGCCAATTTGTTCTATTGTTTAATAATTTAAGTTGTTATGCGATATTGGCCTGTAATTCGTCTTCTTGATTGCTTTTAGCATCCAGTTTATACTAGCTTAATAAAATGACTTATCAACTGTAACGTTTTTATGATATGGAAAAAAATTGTATAAGATTGGAGTTATCTGTTCTTTGAATGCTTTGTAGAACCTAGACACAACCTAGACCACATAACCTAGTCCCAGTTTTTGTTGTTTTCTTTATTATAGGACTATTCAGATGTTGTCATCTTTAATAAATTCTACAACTGCAGGAAACTGTCCTTTTCCTCTAGGTTTTCAAATTTATTGTTATAAAGATCTCCAAAGGAGAAAGACAAGACACATATAAAATATCTGTCACTGATGTAACTGAAAAAGAACCAGTATGAAAAATATATTTTAAAAATCCCAACAAACCAATTTTAAAAAGATAAACAACCCAGTTTTCTAAATAAAGAAATGACTTAAGTACTTTACAAAAGAGAATATCCAAAAGGTCAATCAACATGAAAAGATGCTCAACATCAACAGTAATTAGGGAAATATAAATTTAAACCATAATGAGGTACATCTACGTGCCCACTAGAAAGGCTAAATTTAAAAAGAATAACCATATCAAGTGTCGGCGAGGATGTGGAGCAACTGAAACCCTCCTAAGCTGCTGGAGGAAATGTAAATCAGTATTATCACTTTCAAAAACTGACATATCTACTGAAAGATACATCTAAGCATATGCATAACTTCATTATTCACAAAAAATAAAAACTGGAAGAAATACACATTCTTAATAACGGTATAATAGATGAACACATTGTAATATTCATTCAATGGGACAGACTGAGAATGAGTAAGTTACAGCTATGCCAAACAACATGGATGACTCTAACATATATACTATTGAATAAAAAAGCAAGCAAAAACTGACATATCTACTGAAAGATACATCTAAGCATATGCATAACTTCATTATTCACAATAAATAAAAACTGGAAGAAATACACATTCTTAATAACGGTATAATAGATGAACACATTGTAATATTCATTCAATGGGACACAGACTGAGAATGAGTAAGTTACAGCTGTGCCAAACAACATGGATGACTCTAACATATATACTATTGAATAAAAAAAGCAATACCCACAATAATACATATACTGTAGTTTGATTCTATTTATGTAACATTTTTAAAAGACAAAATTTAACTGTATTGTTTAGAGTTTCATATACAAGTGGTAATTATTACACCAAAGTTAGAAGAATGTGTTCACTTATAGAGAAGAGGAGGGAGCTTTGATGGAAAGAGAACTTGGGGGGCTTCTAGAACAGTGGCAATACTCTATTTCTTAAATTTGGTAGTATTTCTTCAAACAGTTGCCTTATAATTATTCATTATCCTAAGCATATATGTTTTATCTGCATTCTACATATATGTTACATTTTACAATTAAAAATAAAAGTGAAGATCTTAAACCCCAGGATAGACAGAGATGAAAGGGATAAGGATATATACTCACACCTAAATATTTTTTTTAATGGGGTCTAAATAGAAAGGATATTTTAGCTGTGTTTAGGGCCATAAGAGTGACTTCAGGCTCAAAAAGATTTGAAGGAAGATGAATAAGATATATCAGGGAGTAAACTGGAATGACTTTACAGGAGCCAACAACAGGTGGAGTGTGGGGGCGTCCTGGTGAAACGCTGGACCACACTCAGTTCTGTATTTCCCAATCTAAACACTATAAAATACCTTTGACTGCGCAGTTTTTCTTACTTCGATCCGCCAAAAATATGACTAAATCCTCATTATTTAACCTTGTCTGTTTACTTGTTCTTGATGGTTTCATTGTTTTGTGGAAAACTCATCTTCAGACTGCTTGTTCTCCTTTGAGACCATGTTAGGACAATTTTAGTGGAACTGGAGAGGCTCCAATTCGGTAAGAGTAAGATTAATATCGACGAGGTGTTTCAATCCTTGGCTTTGCTCAGTTAAATCTGCCTTCAGTGAGGTCGCGGGGCCCGGGGAGGGCTACTGTCTCCACTATAGGTCACCTCACGGCTGCTTTCTCCTTTGCCCTTTGCCATGGGCTTGAAGTATATTTCGTGGGCTGGAGGGACATAAAACTCAAAGCAAAATTTTTGAAGTACTAGTTGTGAGGGTCCCATTATGTAGCTTACGGGTCTAAGCTCATCGACGTACAGTCCAGATCGAGGGAACCTGACTTCTCACCTGACCGAGCTGGTCCGGGAAACTGGCAATTCAGCCTCGAAGCTTACGGGACCGGGGCTGAGGCGGCCGCAGGGGTGCGTCTCTGCTCCGCGTCCCGCCCCGCGCCCCGCACGCCGCGCGTTCTCGCGAGACTAATACTGTCCCGCCCGCTGCCCACCCCGCCCGCCGCGCGTTCTCGCGAGACTTATACTGTCCCGCCCGCCTCACGGGAGGCCGGGCTGCCCGGCGTTTGTCTTAGAGCCGGTGGCTCACGAGAGGCGCTTCCCCGGCTGGTGTGGCTGCCCCTGACATCGAGGGGCGTCAAGGCCCCGGACTTGGGACTTGGGTAGTCAGATTTAGCAAAAGAAAACAAAATCTGGATGCCCAGTTAAATATGAATTTCAGATAAGCAACGAATAAATTTTTAGTGTAAGACACTAACTTTACTGTGAGATACTTAAAGATGTTAGTTGTTTATCTGAAATTCAAATTTAACTGAAGTTCAAACTTAAAGAAAACTGTGTTTTACCTGTCACCTCTGCCCCAGGTCCTGCTCGCAGCGGAGCCAGGCCCGAATGACTCCTCACACTAACTGCTGGCTGCTGAGTCGTGAACCTGCGCTGCCAGGACCTCTTTGAAGGCGCCTGTGCTTTCTGATGGGGAGAGGCTGGGTTAAGCAAAAAACGTTTAATTTAATTTTTAAAGAAATTAAATTTACACCTTTCTTTGCACCATTGGGAACAGAATTATGAAAATAACAAACTTGAAATACAAATGATGGTGAGAGCCATTGCCCACTTTGCAGGCTTTCCATTTTCATGGCAAGAGCAGGCCCTAGGAGCTCTGCAGAGTCAGGTGTCTTGGGGGCCTGTACATCTCTGATCTCAATGTTAGGAGGTGCCCCTGCCTGAGCTGCCCCAACTGCTGTGCTGAGGAAGGGAGTCCTGTGGTCAGTCCACAGGCTTCTGAAGTCACGTGGTCTCCCATGGTTCTGAATTGTTCGTTACATAAGCCAGGCTGTGAATTTTATCTCAGGGGGGTGGTGTATTTCAGTAAATAAACAGATAATCAGTAATGAAGACTTTTATAATATAGAGGGCAAGTCATCTTACTGGTTGAAGTAAAAAATTCTCAGTTGAAAAATAAAGCCAGTGGTTCAAATGGAATTTTTAAAAGTTCCACTGCTGGAAAATTCTGTTGTTGGGAATGTTATACTGAATTAAATTTGACCTAAAGCTGCTTCCCTACATATTCTAAGTTTGGCCTATAGGCCCCTCTACATAGTGAAATGTAACCTAACTCGATCTGTAAACAGACTTTAACCTAACCTGGAAGTACACACTTGCAACAAGTAGCTGAGTCTCAACCAAACTAGTGGCTGAACCTCCAGCCAATCAGAGGCTGAAAGCTGCCCAAACATGGCCACATAAGGCAAATGCTACCTCATCCAATCAGGTTGTTTCTATATGGTGCTTCCTTTTATCTGGCTGTAAATATGACCTGCACATTGGTGGGGTGAAGCATTCTGAACCATTTTCTGTCATGAGTGCTGCCTGACCTTAGAACTGCAATTAAAGCCAATTAAGATCTACAAAACTAGATTTGTTGTAATTTTGTCTTCTAACAGTATTTACATTTTAGTAATTGTGTTAGTCAGGGTTCTCCAGAGAGACAGAATATATGAGAGGGGATTTATTAGGGGAATTAGCTCATGCAATTGTGAAGAAAAGTCCCATGACAGGCAGACTGCAAACTGGATGCAGAAAGTGTGGCTCAGTCCAAGTCCTCAAAGCCAGGGAAGCCAATGGTATCCTTGGTGTAAGTCCTGGAACCCAAAGCTGAAAAGTCTCAAGCTCCACGGACAGGAGAGAAGAGTGTATCCCAGCTCTGGTGGATAGAGAGAGCTTAACCTTTTTTCTCTGTCTTTTGTTCCTTCTGGTCCCCCAGCAGATTGGCTTGTCCAGTCAACAAACAGTGAGGGTCTAAACCAAGGAAGTGGTCATAGGCAGGAAAAGGAAGGCACACACTAGCACAGGAGTGTTACTTCCTGTTCCTTGTACCTATGGAGAAGCAGATAGGTGGCTCCAACCTTCAGGACAGCTAAGAAGGGCAAAGAGGGTTTAAAACCCTTTGTATTGTTTTGTAAGACGGCCGTACAAAATACCACAAGCTGGGTGGCTTAAAACAATAAAAATTTATTCTCTCACAGTTCTAGAAACTAGAAATCCAAAATCAAGATGTCCACAGAGACACACTCCCTCTAAAGCCTCTAGAGAAAATGTTTTCTTGCCTCTTCCAGCTTCTTGTGCTCCTGGCGTTCCTTGGCTCCTGGCGACATAATTCCAGTATCTGCTTCTGTCTCCACATGGCCTTCTGTGTCTCTGTGTCTCAAATCTCCCTCTGCCTCTCTCTTTTAAGGATACCCGTCATTGTGTTTAGGACCTACCCTAAATCCAGGATGACCTTATAATGCAGTTTTGCTTTGGTTTTTAATGCTGTCTTGACCCAGCTTTGAGGCCCTAGCTAAAGGAGTCAGTTTCCCTTCTTGAGCAGCTGATTAAGTCCTGTATCGGGCTCTCACACTCCTCATTACTGTGTACCTGCCCTAATCACCCCAGCGCCAGATACCAGACAACTAGCAGATACCAGATACCAGCCCTCTTTCCTGGAGCCCTTGAAATTATTCTAATTAGTCGATCCATAGGGAGCCCATGAAACCTAGCTATCCCCACTCCACTTGCCACACATAAGCTGTCTCCTACAGCTCCAGCTGGCTGTTACCCTGTCACTGGGCACCCTGTGGGGACTGCCTGGCAGTCTTCTCTCATTCGGAGCCGTAAATAACAAAAAGTTCTCTCTCATCTATCTTCATGTCATTCTGTTGTGTCCTTCCATCAAAAGAAACTTTAAATCTTATAAAGCAGATCTCATCTCAAGATCCTTAATTATATCTGCAAAGACCCTTTTGCCAAATACGGTCACATTCACAGGTAGGCATATCTTCTGGGGTGCCACAGTTCAACCGACTATACCCTCTTTGAAAGTCTGAAGAAACTTTCCCTTCTCATTTCTTGAATCATCCTCCTCTGCCCTATCTCTACATAATGGAGTACCCCAGGACATCTTTGTGTCTCTATGTCATCACTCACTGCAGAGGTAACCTCATCCACCCCCACAGACTTAAAGACCATCTATACCCTTATGACTTCCACATTTATATCTCCGGTATTCCCTTAACTCTGATTCATGTATCCAACCTCCTGCTTAATATCTCCACTTGGGTGTTTCATATGCACCCCATGCTTAACATGCCCCAAAACAAACATCCAATTTCCCCTGTCCATCCCATTCCAATCCTACAGTGTTTTACATCTCATTAAATGATACTTCCATTTAATTTTAAATTTATGGCTCAAGCAAAATATCTTCAAGTTATTTTTGACTCTTCATTCTCTTAAACCCTGCATCCAAGTCATTAACACTCATATAGGTGCTATGTCCAAAACGTATCTGGACGCCCGTGACCAGCCTGGAACACACCTATGTTGTATCTCCCCTGCCCTCATGCAGTAGCCTCTTGATGTGTGTCCCTGCTTTGTCCTTGCCCCACTAGGCAAGTCCACTCCATCCTCACCTCAAAGCAGAGACAGCAGAGAGCCTGAGTGGACAGCTCGGCTGGCAGAGGTCACGATGTGAAATCAGACCATACCACTCACCTACCCAAAACCCTGCAGTGGATTCCCATCACACTTGGCGCTATGGCCCTCAGCTCTTCTCCAACCTCAGCTGCTCCTCTCCCCTTCACTTGATTCTGGCTTCACTCATTTCCCTGCTCCTCTTAGAACACACCAGGCCTGCTTTCACCTCGGGGCTGTTGATCTGTCTATTCCTGCTGATCTGAACGTGTCTCACGCACATATGTGCTTGGCCCATTCCTTCACTTCAGACAGGTCTTGGCCCCTCTGTCATCCCATGTGGAAGGCGTCCCTAGCTGCCCACTTATAGCAGCCGTCCTGACCCTACCACCTGTGCCGATACTTCCTCTAGCACCTCACTTGCTGTTTTCCTCCACGGCAGCTATCACAGGCTGAGATTACAGTGCATATTTGTTTGTTTATTGGATCATTTTCTGTCTCCCCCCATCTGAATAAATGTAAGCTCTGCAAGCACAGCATTCTTGTCCTATTCACCCGGTATCCCTAGTCCCTGAAACACAGAAACCGGGACTAGAATTTTTGGAATAAATGAAAGAACATCCGAATGATGTCTGCTGGCATCCTTCCACCAATCACATTTTGAGAAATGAGTGACACTCACACCTTGTGTTGCCACACAGATGATCTCTCATGGGATTGATGCAGAGATTGCAAACCCTCTGCTGTTTGGGGGGTGCTTCGCAGAGCATGCAGGGAAAAGTGATGATAAAGGGACCCCAGAAGTGGCCAGACCACCTTTGGCACAGGACTTGGAAAGCAGTGAGCTGAGGATGGAGTGAACTTGCTTTGCTGAAATATAAACACCATTCATCAGAGCCCAGGCAATTTGGTACACTAGAATAAAAAAGAGATTACAGTCTGAAATGGCTAGAAATACAATTCCTGGTAGATTCTGTCAGTTCTAGACAAAGTGAAGGGCACACCTGAGGCCTTCCAGCAGTTTCTAACCACCAGTTTAGGAGCCTGGCTGGTAAAAGAGTGAAACTGTGCTCTTTGACCTTGGGGACATTGATGTGAGACAGGAGACGGCAGAAGGCCTGGGGATCCTGCAGGATATAGTAGTGCCACCTAACTGCACTAGGGGTTAGCAACTTTCTGAACAAAAACTAGATAACCATTGTGAACAGTGATTTAACCTTGCCAACCCAACTCTCCCCATAGAAAGATGAGAAGGAGGGCAAATCACTGGGTGAGCAAAGGGGAATACAGCTGATTTTCATTGTGCCCGGTAGTTATGTTCTATAACATTGCCATAAATACCGAACTATTGCTGAACCATTGCTCCTAGGGGAAATACAGGGTTAGGTTTCTGCAAGACTCTGGTCACGACATTTTCATCAACTGATCAGTACCTAACCTAACGTTGTTTCTGTTTAAAGACACGTTCTTTAGGACACGGTGTTGAGTTGTCATCACTGGGCTCCCGCCAGCAGCTCTGTAGCTCATGTCTGAGCAAAGCTCCTCGATGCCTGTGTGTTCTCCACTGCACACCTCACAGCCTTCTTGCTCTTAGAAACAGCACACAGAGCTTTGGCACTACACTTGGGGGCCATTTTAAACAGCAAAATCATCAAAACTAAACACAAAAATGTGAAACGTGGCAAACAGACCACAAAAAACACATTTGTTTAGAGTTCGACAGTTAAAACAGGCAGGGAGAGTGTCACCCTGTGTATCAATCCATTTCTGTTGCTTATAACAAAATACTTGGAACTGGGTGATTTATAAGAAAACAAAATTTATTGCTTACAGTTTCTGAGACTGGGGAGTCCAAAGTCCAGGGAACACACCTGGTGAGAGCCTTGGTGGTGGTGACAGTGACAGCAGAGAATCACATTGCAAAAATGGTGGAGAAGAGAGAGTGACTAACCTCTTCATTCACTCTCCTTTTAAGGCCCTCAGAACCACGCCCCTGACCACCATTACTAATCCATTCACCACTGCATGGTCCTACAATCTCATCACCTCTTCAAGGCTCCACCTTTCAATTACCATAATAGGATTTCCCACCCTCTTAATATTGTCACAGTGGGGGTCAGGTTTTGGGGGACACTCAATCTGAGGCACCTGTTAGACTTTAGCTGGGAACATGCGGGTCTGATGGCTCAGATTTTCTACTGCTCTGCACATGCCCGTGAATGACCACGAAAGCATAATGAGTATTAATTTGGGGGGTTACAAATAGATTTTAGCAAGTACGCAAATCCACAAATACCAAGACTTGCCTGTACATTCTCCAACTGCTTTGAAGAGTGAATAACTCTAGCTTAGCACGTCTGATCAACAGTGGATTCTCACCACCAGGCTCACAGGAGGGCTGTCAGCTCAGAGCTCTGGGATTCCTTCCAGCTAACTGGAGCGTTTTGCATATGCTGAGAACAACAGCCTCAGAAAGTATTCACGCCTTGCACCAAGTGTCTTCCATGTGAGAAATCAACTGACTGAATTGAAGCCTGATATATTTTTAGTAAAACTGTACAAAGGAATGACTTTATGAAACTTCTATTCGAAACACAGATGTACAGGGTGTGGTACTTGGGGAGGAGGGAGGCTGCCTGGTGTGAGCCACAGTGAAGGAGCAGAACTCCAGGACAGCGGCTGGGGGACAGCTGGGCTGGAGGGGAGGAGGGAGGTGGCTTTGTCCCAACTGCCACAGACATCCCCTCCTCCCTCCCGCTGCCTCCTTTCCTTTTCCCTCCTCCCCCCACCCCCACCCCCAGCTTCCTTCCTCTTCTCCTTTCCATTGAGGGAGCAGCTTTCCTCTTGGGAGGTGGCCAGGGACACAGGTCAGCACAAGACTGGGAGGAAGACCCAGGCTATCTGTGGGCTGGGCCTTGTGATGTGCACAACCAGAGTCTTTTCCACCTGCCTGAAGGGTTGCCTGCCCCAGAGCTCACCCCCAGTTTGTCCTCCCTTGTTCCGCCTCCTCCTCAAGCTTCTCCTGCAGGAAGAGAGGTGACGGTGAAGCTCCTCAGGGAGGAGGGCAGTGGCTCTGGTTTGCCTGGGCCCAGTGACCTCCCACCTGCTGGGGATGTGGCAGGCTCATCTCCTGGCACACACGACTGCAGCAACTTTGGTTTCTGATGTGTGGAAGGTATGGCTTGGGATCTCCATTCTCCACAGAGTCAGCTGCCTTGGACAGCTGCAAATTTCACCCCACAGAGACTGCACGTGAGTGAGGACATAGAGCATGGAGCAGGGCACAGGGCTCCCCGTGAGGTCCCACACAGCCATGTCCTCTTCTCCATGTCTCTCCTCCCCGAGCGGGAGCACAGCAGCCCAATGGATGAGGATTTTCAAATGTTAGAACTGGAAAGAGCAGCTGCAGCTTCGTTCTACCACTTACAGGGGCCTGGAAGAAAAAGGCGCGTTCCAGGCTAGAGGCAGCTGGACAGCAGAGCCAGATGGAATTCAGCCCCTCTGGACTGGAGTCCAGAGATGGTCTTTGGCAATATTTTGATGGATGAAACCACAAGTTTCATTTTGTGTCTGTTGAAATTCCTTGTGAAGCCATAGTGCCATTGTTTGAACTTGCGGCAGACCAAACTGACCTTTGTCCTTGGGGCAGAAACCTGGTCCACTGGCCCAGCCCATGAGCCCTCACTCTCTGACATGGAAAACCTCATTTCCTGGTGCAGCCCTGTCAGGGCCAGGAGAGCCAGCCCACCTCGTCACACCACAGCAGTGGAGACGGGTTGGAACATGGAGGTGTGGAAGCAGATGTTTCAGGAACTAATGCAGGAGGTGAAACCATGGCACAGGTGGACACTGACTCCAGACAAAGGCCTGCTTCCCAGTGTCCTACAGCCAGGGTGGATGCAATACCAGCAGTGGACCTTCGCCAGGTGAGAGGGGTGCAATGGTACATATTCCAGAAAATTCTTGCTTATTTCTTACTGTGTGTACTCCTTACTTTTCTTGTTCCATTCCATGCTTGCAAATTGAAGAGTAGGGGAAATAAGGTGCCCATCACTCAAGACGTTTTAGCTTCATTAAAGAATTTTTTCCGTTACAATGAATTCCCAAACAATAGCAAGCCTGGGAACGCGCCCTGCGTGGGCTAATGCCTGGATACAAAGAAACCGGGCTGCAGGATGGGGACAGGGAGCAGCCAGGAAAGGGGAAGTGCTGGGATTGTGGCTGCTTCACTCAGGGGCAGGCAGTGCATATGCTCCCTGCCTTGGGAGGCTCCCAAGTCCACCACAGAGCCTTGGAGTGGGACCCACTGTACTGAGGAGCTCTCCCTCCCCAGGGAGAGGCAGGAGTGCTGAGCAGCATGCAGCAATCTTGCCCCCTCTACCTTAACCCAGGGGAATCTGTAAAACAGGACTCCTAGAGATCAAACAAAGTCTTGTCCTCTATTTTCCAGGTGGGGAAGTGGACCCTGGGAGTTGAGAGGTGGGGATCATCCATGGTGCACAAACAGTGGAATCCTGGGACTCTGTCCTGCCTGCCACCCCCTCTCTAGGAGCTTGTAGGCAGAGGAAGCAGTGCTCTCTTCTCCTCGCGGTCCATGGCTTTCCCAGTCCAGGAGCTGGCATCTGGAGCATCTGAGCAAAGTCTCAGTCCACTGATTTGTGATAACTTCCAACTCCGAGCCAGTACACCAGCAAAGCACCATGACCTGCCTGGGAGGGAAGGGGACTGCTGCTCAGAACGGGAACCAGGCCTCTTTGCACCACCAACTCCCTGAGTGACTCCAGCAAGTTCATCTCACTGTGGTCAGAGTCTCCTGGCTTCTCCCCTCATTTCCTCCTCACATTCCGCTGTAAGGCAAGTCTCAAATGAAGACACAGGAGGAAACCTGAACTAACTCATTCTTCCCAGCCCCCTCCAACTTGCCATCCCAGACTTCAAGCCAGGCAAGGCTAGGCCCAGCCACACTAACAAATAAACCCAGAAATATCAGTGATTATCCTAACACGTGGCTCCCAAGGTCACCAAGGCAGAGTAAGAGAGAGCTGGAGTCTTACAAGGGCTCTAGGGCCACATCTGGAAGGAGTATATATCATGGCTGCCCACATCCCGTTGACCAACCGGGTGCAAGGCCCCAGCCTAACTGCAAGGGGGCTAGGGAGTGGCAGGGACTGCATGAATACTTTGGTGAGCATTAAATGTCTCTGCCACACAGCAGCCCTCTGTTCCATAATTCCTATCCTGAGTACATCCATGTGCTTCCTGCCTTCTTCTCTCTCCACCTGTCCTAACATGTATTTATCCAAATATCTTAGCCCAGAAAATTCCCTCTCCCCTGCTGAGACAAGGTGTCTGAGGCCAGTGTGCTCAGAATACACAGTTTTCCAGGCTACCTTGACCAAAGGAATTTAGTGAGAGGGGGAGCAAAGAGAGAGCTGGACACTACCATCTCCCTGTAATAACGCAGATTAGGGGCCCAGGGCAGCCAACGGCAATGCAGGGCTTTTCTCTAGGACACTGGGCCCTTCAGACCCCTCCTTGATCTACCGGTCTATTACGTAAGCAACACCCACTTGTACCCATCGGTGGGTTTCAGTTCGGGGCTCTAGGAAGCTGATGAAGGCTGCCGTTGCACTTGTAACCTTGGTCCATTTAAATCCACATTTGCAGAAACCTTGGTTTGGGGCCAGGAGACCGGAGTTCTAGTCCTGCTTCTTTTTCCCTCTGGGTCTCTGGCATCATGAGTTGCCAGAGTGTGTCTCATCTCTGAAATGAGCACGTTGGATCAGAAGATGCCCAAGGTCCCTTCCAGCTCTGTTGGCTGTGGTTTTCTATTTTCATGGCAGACACCTGTGGATCATGGAACATGTCGATGGCACACTGGAGATGGGAAGAAGGGGCTCAGTAATGTCTCCTACCACTAATCTGTGTCTGAAGTCAAGTTGTGTCACTGTGCTGTCGGCAGCTCCTTCCTCCCCCCGGCAGCAGCCCATAATTTGGCCCTATCCAGCCATGCTGAGGCTCTCGTCCTCTGTCTCCCCAGGTTCCAGTGCTCCTCCTGCTCCCGCAGTTGGGCCTCTGCCCATGTCCAGGTCCTTTTCCACATGCACTGGAGTGAGGGGACATCCAGTGGCCAAGTGAAGATGAGGGTCTTTGCCCAGAGATGTAAGAAGTGCTCCCAGCCTCTGTTCGAGGCTCCTGAGTTCACGCAAGAGAACATCTCAAGGATCCTGAACAACCTGGTGCTGCGGATTCTGAAGAAATGTTATAGAGAAGGGTTTAAGTTAGTGGAGGAGATTCCTATGGTCAAGGAGGTCTCTCTGGAAGGGCCCCATGACAGTGACAACTGCGAGGCCTGTCTGCAGGGCTTTTGTGCTCAGAGTGGGCTGCGCCCAGCCATGCAGTCACCGAGGCCCCCAGCACTGCCCACCCTCTCCAAGGTCGCAGAGGGGCCCAGGGTCACTGCTACTGTCATCGACCTCCCCTGCTCACAACCACCCCCCAAAGACAACAAGCCCCTTGAGTCGAAAGTTCACCCTAAAATCGCTAACCCTCCCAAGGCTGCCAATACCCCCAAGGTCAGCAAAACCTCAAAACCATCAACTGCTCCAAGATGTCCAGCCCAACAGTTGCCACCAGCAAGCTCACCTACCCCTGGGATGGCCACTCAAGTGCCCTCTCCCACAAAGAGTCGCATGGCAGCAGACGCAGTGACCAGGGACACCAGGCTGAAGACAGGAAGGGTGTTGCCTGTGTCCCCCTTGTTTGCTGAGCCCAGGCAGGCCACTGGCCTCCCCGCTTCTTGGAGCCCTGGAGTAAACACCACTTACCAGGTGGAAAGGAGAGTCCAGAGTGACTACCCCTTGAGTGACAATTTCTGTTGTTGTACGTGCCAGGATTGCAGACCTAGGAACTTCAACACTTGCTGTTGTTTCATTCATTCTGATTGTCATCATCGTGGTGATTGTTGTCAAAACAATGTGAGCCTCAAAAACACGATGCTAAGTAAAAATAAATAAATAGACAGAAAAAGTCACACATCATATGATTCTATTTCTATGAAATGTCCAGAATAGGTAAGTCCATAGAGACAGGAAGTAGATGGTGGCTACCAGAGGTTGCGGGGAGGAGAGGGGATAGGAAGCAACTATGTACTAGGTATGGGGTTTTCAGGGGGTGGCAAAAACGCTTTGGAATGAGATGGAGCTGGCGGTTGCACAACACTGTCAGTGCACAAAACATCACTGAATCGTTCACTTTAAAATGGTTGATTTTGGCATCAAAGGCACGGAAAGCCAGCAAAGGTTTCCACGAAGGCAGAGAGAAGCTCGTCAGACTGCCACAGACCCACGACCCCGTAAG
>NW_007728634.1:28811-48006 GCF_000696425.1 Galeopterus variegatus | reverse complement strand
AAATAAATAAATAAATAAATAAAATAAAAATAAAAAAATAAAATAAAATGGTTGATTTTGTTATGTGACTTTCATCTTAATATACTAAAAAAGAAGAAGACCTTTACAGTTTTTTTCATTCTCAGGAGAACTGAGTCTGAAGAGTTTGTGACTCACAGAGCCATTTGGAAATCTCCTGAAGCTGTGGGCCTCTTCCTGGAAAATTTGCACAGACCTTCCAATGTCATCCGCAGAGGCATTTGCAGTCAGAAGTTTTAGGCTGAACACCTGGGTTCTCAAACAGTGATCTCCACAGGGCCTACGGCAGCTGAGGGGTGAGGAGGATGCCCCCCTGTGTCTTTCTCTTTGAAGACACCTCCTTTAGGACATGGTGTTGAGTTGTCATCACTGGACTCCCGCTGGCAGCCCTGTAGCTCATGCCTGATCGATGCTTCCTGACACCTGCATGTTCTCCACAGGGCACGTCACAGCCTTCTTGCTCTTAGAAACAGCACACAGTGCTTCATCACTATGCTTAGGGGCCATCTGAAGGAGCAAAATCACCAACTGACAACACAAAAATGTGACAAATGTGGAAAAGCAGACCATTAAAATCCCACTTGTTTACAGTTTGAGAGCTGGAACAGGCAGGCAGCACGTCATCCTGTTAGACCTGAGCTGAGAACATGGGGGTCTGGTGGCCCAGACTTTCTGCTGCTTTGCACGTGTCTGTGAATGACCACGAAAGCACCACAAATACTGATTTTGTGGGTTAGAAATAGATTTTAGCAAGTATACAGATCTACAGATATGGAATCCACAAACACCAAGACTCACCTATACATTCTCCAACTGCTTTGAAGAGTGAATAACTCTAGCTTAGCACGTCCGATCGACAGTGGATTCTCACCACCAGGCTCACAGGAGGGCTGTCAGCTCAGAGCTCTGGGATTCCTTCCAGCTAACTGGAGTGTTTTCCATGTTCAGAGGACAGGGTCTCAGAAATTATTTGTGCCTTGGACCAAGTGTCCTCCGTGTGAGAAATCAACTGACTGAATTGAAGCCTGATATATTTTTAGTAAAACTGTACAAAGGAATGACTTTATGAAACTTCTGTTTGAAACACGGGTATAAGGGGGTGTGGTTCCTGGTGAGACAGAAGGTTCTGATTTTGAATATTGTGGATAACCATCAGAATCAATCAGTTTAAAAGTAATCCCTAATTTTTAAAACACTGAATTGAAGTGTTTAGAGATAATAAAGCTGGAGTCTGAAATAACTGTATTATTCCTTCAGACATGTTTTGTTGTTTAATTAAAAGGGACCTTCTCCATGTGAAAAAATCAAGCAGATTCCGCGTGGTACCTCTCCTACCGCCCACGACTTGGGAAGGGAAACAGTCTGGGTCAGGTCCGGGTCTTGGCCTCAAGCTTCATTCTTGTCACTGTGGCTTTTATGACAATAGCTATCTGTATTTTAGTGTTAGTTGAAAAATGGAATTTTGATTAATATCCTCTCCTATTAGAGCAAGTTTAGAAAAACCATTTAATTTAATTAGCAATATTTTCATTAATTCAGGACTTTTTGAGATTGACTGTAATTCACCCAGGTTCACACCAAAGCACCCTGTAGGTGCTGGCTGCCATTGCCCCCAGAAGGGGTGGGAGGGTCCAGGAGGGTGTGGAGGAACATTTGAGGCCAGCCTGTCAGCGCCAACCTCTTCAAGTTGCCTCAACAAGGCCTGTGCATAATCACAGGATGGGGAGCCCGGGTGGAGAGTGGGTGCCACTTCTGAGGGCTCCCAGAGTTTACCTTTCCTGTTGTTTATCCAGCCACAGCACGGGGGCTTCTGACATCCACACTCCTGCTCTACAAACACATTGTTTGACCGAATGACTGCTGCCACCTAGACCAGCCCACTCAGGACATCCAGGGCACTTCTCAGCTCAAGGGCCCACTTCCTCTTACCCTCCTGGCCCAGGCCCAACTCTACTACTCTCTTGACTTCAGACAGAGGTACTGAGCAGGGGTGCTTGGTGATCTTGACATAAAGAATTAAAGGGCAGAAGTAGGGGCAGGAGCTCAAGGTGTCTCCCCCAGAGAACGCAGGAATCCATCCATTCATTGCAAACCCTCTGAAGCTCTGCCCCTCATGTCATAGTGCTCTGACACTATGCCTGGCCCCACAGCAAGCTCACAATGTCTGCAGGGGAGAGCAAGGGGGGCTTCCAAGTGGTGGGCCTGGGTGTGACCTGAACTGGACAATAACTGGTATTGCTCCTGTGCAAACTGAGATTGATCGAAGGCCTTCTGGGGGGGCAGGGAGTTGGAGGAGACCCATGTCCTTCCCCACACTATTCCCACCCACCCTGGGAGTCAAAGACCCCAGCTTTTGGAGATGGCCTTCTCCCAGCAGCAGACCAGGGTCCAGCGCAGTGTTCAGAAAGAGTGACAGTGTACGTCCAGGCTGAGCCCTGACCCTGCTCCAAGGAGAAAGACCTCTGGGTTGGAAGGCCCAGAGGAGGATATGAAGGGCAGGACCAAAGCCATCCCCCAGGAGGAAGGAAGGAGAGTGACAAGCCTGCCGTGCCCTTTCCAGATAAGAGGCCAAGTGCAAGCTGTGCTGATCTAGATGAATATCCGCATCCAGCGTGGCTGGATCTCGGAGAGAGGGGAGGGTGTTCTAAATATGTCCTGGAATTGTTTTTCTCGAGCTCAACCAGATGAGAGGCCAGCACTGGCTTTGGGCCCTTGTGTGCAGCAGGTATGCCCAGCACCCTACCACATAAAGGGCAGCATTTCACCCCCAGAAAGCCTGAAGTGACCCATCCACTGTCACACAGCTGGTCAGAGCCCCAAGCCCACAACTCCCCAGACTTCCAATCCAGATTCCCTCCCCTGTACCTTCCCCACTTTGTAAATCCTTTCTTAATCTGCCTTGAAGTTGAGAGTAGCGGGGACAGCACAAGAAAGAGGTTGAAAGGGGAGGAAAAAGTCAGAAAAAAGAAATTAAGAGGGCTCCCCACATCTAGTTAATTCGTGAGAGACAAAACCGGTGGGAAGGAGGGAGGCTGCCCAGCGAGAGCCTGCTGTGAAGGAGCAGAACTCCAGGGCAGCAGCTCAGTTAGGCTGAAAATGTGGGTTTTAAAACAGTGGTCTTAAGGCCGGCCCGTGGCTCACTTGGGAGAGTGCGGTGCTGATAACACCAAGGCCATGTGTTCGGATCCCATATAGGGATGGCCGGTTTGCTCACTTGGGAGAGCGTGGTGCTGACAACACCAAGTCAAGGGTTAAGATCCCCTTACTGATCATCTTTTAAAAAACAAAACAAAAAAAAGAACAGTGGTCTTCACAAGGGGTGCACACACAGGGGAGGGGGAGATATCCTTAAAATGTCACTTAATTTTCACTAAAATTTACTATTTCTCGTAGCACACCTCATAATGCATGTTAATATTAATAGAATGATATGTATACATATGCATATGATGCATGAATAATAAATATATGCACATTTGGAGTGGGTGCTCAATGGTTTTGGTTTTTTCATGGAAATAAATTTTTTAAATTTTTTAAATTAATTAATTTATTATTATTATTTTTACATTCTAGATTCTGTTGCAGAGCAGTTTGGGGTGGGAGAGAGGGGAAAGGGGAGGGAGATAGGGTTTGAGGAGAAGAAAGGAGGGAGGGTGTGGCATGGTTGAGGCCTGTGGCACCCCTCTCATTCCGACAGGGCAGCCTAGGGGACTTCCGGTGGTGGTGGCTCACTGGTCAGCGTTGGACTGGATGCAGACGTCAGGAGGGCGTGGCTAATGCCCTCAGTGCCCCTCCACTTGGATCGGAAGCCTTGGGTGCTTCCAGTGGTGGCTCAGTGGTCATCACCAGGGTGGATGCTGACATTGGAGGGGTGTGGCTGAAGCCTTCCACATCCCACCGCTCCAGCTCAGGAGGCCAGGGTGCTTCCAGTGGCCTGGTGGTCATCAGTGGGCTGGATGCAGTTATCGAGGGGTGTGGCTAAGGCCTTCAGCCCCCACCATCCTGGTTGGGGAGCCCAGGGTGCTTCTGGCAGTGGCTCGGTGGTCATTGCTAGACTGGATGTGGATGTCAGGGGGGCGTGGCTGAGGCCCTCAGCCTCCTACTGCCCCAACTCGAGGACCTGGGATGCTTCTAGCGATGGCCCGGTGGTTGTCACTGGGCTGGGTGCTGACATTGGAGGAGTATGGCTGAGGCCCTTTGCCCCACCCCAGCTCCGGCTTGGAAGACTGGGATGCTTCAAGCACTGGCCTGGTGGTCATCAGTAGGCTAGATGCAGACATCGGGAGGGTGTTGCTGAGGACCTCAGCCCCCCATTGCCCCAGCTAGGGAACCCAGGGTGCTTCTAGGGGCAGCTTGGTGTTCTTCACTGGGCTAGATGTGGATGTCGGGGGAGTGTGGCTGAGGCTCTCAGCGCCCCACCACCCTGGCTTGGGCGCTTCCAGCAGCTGCTGGGTGGTCATCGCTGGGCTGAATGTGGAGTCAGGGGGCATGGCTGAGTCAGCCCCCCACCGCTTCAGTTTGGGGACCCACAGTACTTCCTGCAGTGGCCTGGTGGTTGTCACTGGGCTGGATGCAGATGTTGGAGGGGTGTGGCTGAGGCCCTCAGCCACACCCCCACCCCGGCTTGGGAGCCTGGGGGGTTTCTGGTCCTTCTAGGTTTTATAGGTGTTCTTTGGTGGTGTTAGATCTTTACTGGTTAATATCAGAACTTTGTCTCCGATCTGTGGGAATTTTTTGTTTTCTTTCAGTTCTGTGTTGTATTATTCACTATTCCCACCACTTAAACTCTGCACTGGAACTAATTTGTTGTCCCTGCTTACTTCTAAAATGCAGGAACTTCCAGTGGGAACCAGCACCTGAGCCCTGTGGTTGAGCTAAATTGCGGCTTTGCTGCTAATTATCTGGGGAAGGCTTTTTGTGCAGCTCGGGTTTTAATTGTTGACCTTTAAGTAATTCCAGGTCTTGTGAGATCTGGTACACCTGGGTTGTGTGGAAACTCTGGTCTGGGCCTGAGTCTTTTGAGCAATCTGCATCCCTAAAGTTCTATATATTCCTGACCAGTCTCTCCTGAGTGGTCCCACACTGATTGGAGGGCAGATCAGCTGACCTTGCTGTGCCCCAGTGTTCCCCCAGTGGGCCTGTCTCCCCCACCCCCCACACTCCAAACACTTCCCATGGGATGGGCCATGTGCCAATCCCTTGTGATGACTCACCAGCCTCTGAGTGGCTCCTTTTTTCAATTGTTTGGGGTCCCTCGCTCCTATGTGGGTCCACAGGAACCCTGTTAGTGGTCTTGCTGGCCAGGGGGCCATCAAGGCCCTCTTCTTCCCTGCAGTCTCCGAGCAACTTCACACAAAGGGCACAGCAGTGGCTTTTGCCAACTCTTGCTCCATGTGCTCACCAGGGACAGCCTTGTGGCCCAGTCTCAAAACAGTAGGAGTGGTCCTTTTTTCTCTCATCATGGCTTCTCCCACCTTCATGAACTCCATAGGTCTCTCCGCCTCTTCCCTGGAGCTCTAGCAGCCCCAGCTTGGCAGTTGTTGCTTTTTAATAGGTGTAAATTGGTTGATTGTGGGAGGCGGTGATGCTGGGGACTGTCTATTTCACCATCTTGATCTATTGCCTGTAAATTGGTTGATTGTGGGAGGCGGTGATGCTGGGGACTGTCTATTTCACCATCTTGATCCTATTGCCTTTTTTTTTTTTTTAACTGTGTTATACAATCAAAAATGTTTAGGGACCCCTGCTCTAAACGACCAAGTATAGAAGTCTGTGGATGTATTCTCACCAGGATTCTGAGACCAAAGTACTTTTTTAAAATGTTCTGATTCATGAGAATAATTTTAAGACTTCCTCACATCCTTTTTTATCTAGAGATGTGAATCCTTCCATTTACATAGCTGAAATTAAAGCAGTAGTCATTTACAGTAAATAATTTCGTTTCACGTACCCCTATCTCCATCTTCCCTCCATCTGCCCCTATACCTGCCTGCACCTCGATGATCCCTCTGGGGCATGTCACATCCTCACGTCCCCTCTGGAATGCAGTCCTGGCAGTTCACATCTCCCTCCTATCCCCTCAAACCCTACGGGCAACCATCCGCCCTCAGGTAAAGCTTTTCTTTCTCACCCCTAGATTTTTTTACTCCCAGATTCCCTCTGCCTCTTCTTAACTATTCATGACATTAAGTCCATCTTTCAAGCCCCTGCTGAAGGACCAGTATCCTTGTGATGTTTCCTTCCATCCTCTAGTGCTAACTGTCCATCTTTGCAGCACCTATTCTACTCCATCCAGTCCTAGTGCTGATCAGTTTCCCCAGTGAACCAGCAGTGCCTGAGGCAGGCCGGTTCTCCCTCACCTCTCCCAGCCTGCTGACCAAGGCTGTGTGCTGAAAGAAGAGAGAAGGGACAGGTGCATGAGCGAGCCTGCACAGCTGGACTGAAAGCTGGGCTCTATGCACTCTGTTGGTAGTGAACAGCTTCATTTGCCTTTTCTCTCCTCAATTGTATTAATGTGTGATACTAGTGTTACTGTACCCAAGTCCAGCCGCCTGCCACTCGAAAAGCCAATGACTCAAGAGGCAACTGTTGGTGAAAAGAAAAAGTAGCTTTATTCAAGAAGCCAGCAATCCTGAGGAGATGGTGGACTAAAGTCCCTAAGACTATCTCATATTCTCAAGTTCACTGAGGGTTTTTATGGGGTAAGAAGTAGGGAGTAAAAGCAGGAGAGAGGGATATGTGAGCTATGGGGCCTATTTGTAAAGGGCCAGATGCAAAATCTCACCAAGCTTCTGTCTGGTTTCTATCCTTGTTCTGGACTTTATTTTAGGGTCCTGCTGGATTTAATTTGCTTCAGACTAGTGTCAGCATAGCTTTATTATCAGCTGTGTTTGAAAGTGTTTCCCAGACACAGCTTCTCTGGGAGGCCCAGTTTCCTGTTAACCTCAAACAAATGGGGATCTGAGTTAAAGATAAGTTCTTATGAATCTGTGTGCAATGTCAGCTGCAGTGTCACCTAAATGTTCAGTGCTAAATTTGCAAACATGGCTCCACCCAGAAGCAGGCAAGAGAGCATACCCAGGGTCCTAGGCAGGACCTGAGGGCAGCACCCCCCATCTGGAAGCAGGCAAAAGGTCATGCCAAAAACACCACTTCTTTGTGGGTGGCCCACTACAGCCACAGCCAAAGCCACAGCTGCTACAAAAGTAGCTCGATGCCACAGCAGTAACCACAGCCACTGTGCAGGCAGCCTGCCAGACCCTTGACCACATTGACACAAGGAGAGTCACCAGTCAAGACCAGAAAAGGACATCTCTCTCCTCAAAGCTCACTCCAGAGTAATAGAAGAAGCAACTCTTCTACCAGATGACCAGGCATCAACACAGACATTCTAGAAATATTAAAAACCAAGAAAATATGAAACCACCAAAAGAAAGCAGTAATTCTCAAATACCAGACCCTATAGACCAGTAAACACTTGAAATGACAGAAAAGGAATTCCAAGCAACAATCTTAAGGAAACTCACTGAGATACAAGAAGACTCAGACAACATAATGAAATGACAAAAACACTCCAGGATATGAAGGAGGAAATTTACAAAGAGATTAATACCTTATAAAAGAATGTAGCAGAACTCATGGAACTGAAAGATTCACTCAATGAAGTAAAAAACACAACCAAGAGCTTAAGCAGTAGGCTGGAACAAGCAGAAGAAAGAATTTCTGATCTTAAAGAGTCTTCTCAAAATAACCCGCAGACCAAAAAAAAAAAAAGGAAAAAAGAATTTTAAAAAATGAAGAAAATTTAAGAGAGCTAGCAGACAACTTTAAGTGCACAAACATTTGAATCATGGATGTTCCAGAAGGGAAGAGAAAGGAAAAGGCATGTAAAACCTATTCAATGAAATAATAACAGAAAATTTCCCAGGTATAGGGAGAGACACGGACCTTCAGATTCAGGAGGCTCAAAGATCCCCAAACAGATTCAACCCAAAAAGATCCTCTCCAAGACACACTGTGATCAAACTGGCAAAGCTCAAAGACAAAGAGAGAATCTTAAAAGAAGAAAAAGAAAAGTGTCAAATCACCTATAAGAGAGCCCGTATCAGACTAAAAGCTGACTTCTCAACAGAAACTCTACAAGCCAGAAGAAAATGGAATGATATACTCAAAATACTAAAAGAAAAAAACTGCCAGCCAAGAATACTATATCCAGCAAGGCTATCATTCAGAACGAGGGAGAAATAGTGTATTCTCCAGACAAATAAAAACTGCAGGAGTTCACCACAAGGAAGTCCTGCATCTGGAATATGAAAAATGATAACCACTACCACAAATACACAAGAAAGAACAAAACCCACTGCTAGAACAAAAATGCAAATGAGAAAGAGAAAGAAACTTAATCTTAACCACCACAAAAAACCATAATGACAATGTAATAATGCTCCTGCTTTATTTCTGATTTTCATAATTTCAGTCTTCTCTCTCTTTTCTTGGTCAGTCTAGATAAAGGTTTGCAAATTTTGTTGATCTTTTTAAAGAATCAACTTTTGGTTTTGCTGATTTTCTCTATTGTTTTTTAATTCCCTATTTCATATATTTCTGTTGTAATCTTTGCTATGTCCTACTTATATTTGCTTTAGGGTTAGTTTGCTCTACTTTTCCTATTTTCTTAAGGTAGATGTTTACATTAATGATCTGAGCTGTTTCTTATTTTTAATATAGGTGTTTACAGGAATAAATTTTCCTCTAAGCACTGCATGAGCCCTGCATCCTATAAATTTTGAATGTTGCACTCTAATTTTTATCTCAAAGTACTCTCTAATTTCCCTGTGATTTTTCTTTTTACCTATTGTTTATTTAGGAGAGTCTTGTATAATTTCGACACATATGTGAATTTTCTAAATTGTGGCCAGAGAACATGGAGAGTCTTGTATAATTTCCACACATATGTGAATTTTCTAAATTGTGGCCAGAGAACATGTTTTCTATGATCTTAGTCTTTATAATTGTAGTAAGACTTGTTTTGTGGCCAAAATTTTTTTTTTTTCGTTTTCTATGATCTTAGTCTTTATAATTGTAGTAAGACTTGTTTTGTGGCCAAAATTTTTTTAAATTTGCAAGCATGGAGTTCCAAGGCCGTAAAGAAGTAAACAATGAAATGGAATCTCAGTTGCTCATCAGCTACCCTAACTCACACCATGGAAAAGGACACACTGTTTCTGAAACTGTAAAACTGTGTGTTTAATTCATATAAAACAGGGAATACATTACTAAGACTTGATAAACAAGATGTGAAAAAATGACCACAAGGGAGGTCTTGCCATATAGACATCACCACTGCTGTAATTATGTTATTGAACCCAGGTTCGGCTGCCCACCACCCAACCAACCCAAAGACTCAAAATTCAAGTGTTGGTGAAAAGGGAAGGCAGCCTTATTCAGATGAAGAGATGGTAAACTAACCCATCTCAAGGGCTCAGTTTTACCGAGGGGTTTTATGGAATAAGAAGCAGGAAGTGAAAAGCAGGAGGGAAGGGACATGAGCTATGCGGGATCTGTGCAAGGAGCCAAGCACAAGGTCTTGCCAACGCTCCATCTGGTTTCTGTTCTCATCTTTGACATTACCTTAGGGTCCTGAAGGATTTTGATTTGCTTCAGAGTGGAATCAGCTTCTTTGCAAACTCTCCGCATAGCTTTGCAGGGATCTGGCTGGCCTTGGAATTCTACAAGCCGGAAAGAAGAACTGTTAGTTTTGCAAGGTACTGATTAGCTTTCGACAGCCTTGTTTTTTCTACTAAGCAAGCAAGATAAGAAAGTCAGGGGATGGGAAGAAAGAGAGGAGAAAAAAACTGTCTTTTAGAAATCTCCCTACATCCCAGGCAGTTTTAAGTCCCAACATGGCTTCAGTCCTGCTCACTCCAACAATTAGAACATAGGATGCTGGCAAGGGAACAGACAGCTCTGCAGAGCAGGCTGCAGCAAAAGCCCTGACCAGCTCAGCTCTTGAGAGCTGAGAGGTACCCCTGCAGGACAGGGTCCCTGTGCTTGCAGAGGGGTGAGTGTAATGGCTGGATGATTTGTATGTCAAGAAGGATTTGGTTGAGGCTTGGTTTTAGATCTAGTTAGGACCTGCCTGGTCTGTTTCACTTTTGCACTTACTCGTACATTATGTAGTCCTTGCTGGGGTTGGGGGGAGGGGGATGTCAACATTAACCCTAGAGTGAAGATTTCTGTGGTCTTACCTGGAAGCCAGGGGTATTTACCAACCCCCCACACTCTTACTGGGTTTTCACTGTGATTTCTGACTTCCCAGCACCTCATGGCTACCAAAATTCCTGCTCCAGCCTTTCACCTCCCAGCTGCTGTTTTTGTTTTTTCTTGGAACATCACCCTGTGCGTGCGTATCTTGAGAATCAGCCAATTGACTTCAGGGAAAACTGAACGCAGAACTTTGGGACTCTTCTGTACAGTTTCCTTCTTCCTGGGATCATGCCTTCAAATTCCAGATACTTAGGCAGTGTCAAATTCCGACTGCTGTCTCAGTCAGGGAAAACTACCACTTTCTGCTTTGCTTTATTCCCTGGGCTGCAATTTAGAAACTGCCCTCAGGTAAAACTGGGCTATAAGATGCTGCCTCATGTGTGTCCCTGCCCCTGAGGACCGGCTCCTCATGGCTGTCCTCAATAGTTGCTGTCCAGTGCTTTCTAACATTTGCTTTTTTGGTTTTGTCCAGCTTTTAGAGCTGTTGTTGGTGGTGGGATTGACCCAATCTTAGCTGCTCTGAAAAGTTTTGGAATTGTTATTACAAAATCTCAGTAGAGTTGTCAAATTTCTCACCTAAGGGCTACTGCACTCTAATACAGGAGTAGAGATGAATGCTAAGCCAGCCAACATAGCACATTTCCCTTCCTCCTGTGTAAACATTGCCTTCATCTAGGACAGTGCTATCTAACAGAGATATAGAATGTCAGCCACATAAGTAATTTAAAATTACCCAGTAGTCACATTTTAAAAAGTAAAAAGAGGGCCGGCCCGGTGGCGCACTGCTACAGTGCGCCGCTTGGGAAGCGCGGCAGCGCTCCCACCGAGGGTTCAGATCCCACATACAGACCGGTTCCCGCTCACTGAGCGAGGTGCGGGGGCAACACCAAGGGTTGTGATCCCGTTGCCGGTCCCGGTCCAGTACGGGCGCGACACTGAGGGTTGCGATCCGTTGCCGGTCATGAAAAAAAAGACAAAAAGGAAAAAAAAAAAAAAAGTAAAAAGAGCAGTGAAGTTAATTTTCATAACCCATTTTATTTACCCCAATGTATGCAAAATATTATTATTTTAACATGAAATCAATATCAAAATTCTTAATGGGATATTTGATGTTCTTCTCATACTAAGTCTTTGAAATATAGTGTGTATTTGACACTTAGCACAATTCAGACATTATATTTTCATAGGAAATATGTAATCTGTGTTTAGATTTCATAAAATTTACGTTAAAAAATTAGATGCAGGGCCGGCCCGGTGGCACACTCGGTAGAGTGCGGCACTTGAGAGTACGGCAGTGCTCTCGCCGAGGGTTCGGATCCCGTATACAGACTGGTCCGCTCACTGGTTGAGCGCGGTGCGGGGTGACACTGAGGGTTGCGATCCCGTTACTGGTCACGAAAAAAGACAAAAAGGAAAAAAAAATTAGATTCATATGTGCAACTTGTTCAAACATAATTAAAATTGTCCAATAGCTGAATAGAGAATCCATTTTGAAACTTAAAGTCATTTCAAAGAGAGAATCTTGAAAGCTGCAAGAGAGAAGCGTCAAATCACCTATAAGGGAGCTCCAATCAGGTTAACGTCAGACTTCTCAACACAAACCCTAAAGGCTAGAAGGGAATGGGATGATATATTTAAAATACTAAAAGACAAAGATTGCCAGCCAAGAATACTCTACCCTGCAAGGCTGTCCTTCCAAAATGAAGGGCAAATAGTATATTTCTCAGACAAACAAAAACTGCGGGAGTTCATCACCACACGACCACCCTTACAAGTAATTCTAAAGGGAATGTCTTGGTGAAGGAATCTGGCCTGATTGCCAAAAAATTGTGATGGAATTCAAGTTTTACTGGCGCCTCATCCTATCCACAAAGTGTCGGAATAAACCACATTCCCCTCTTCTTTGTGCAGCTTCCCAATGGAGAATGGTGGAAGTGTGGGAGGCAGAAGCACTTAGGTGGACAGAGGTTTGGCCCTCAAGGTGAACTTGATGTTGAGTGCTGGCACTTACAGCTGATTTCTGTGCCACATGAAGGCCTCTTCTGCTCTTCTTAGTAAGGAGAGGAGCCCTTTCTGGTTGAGACAAAAGAGGGCCCTGAACCTCTAGAATGGAGCTGGGCTATCTGGGGAGCAGGCAGGGGCTAGAATAGACCATGGGGACTTCAGGGAGAGGGGAGAAGAGAATGGTAGACCAGAGGAGGTGCTCGGGCCAGATGCCCACCTGCAATGGCTCTATTTTCCCTGAAGTGGGATTCCAGGGAAAAAGGAATGTTCTATATCATCTTCTGAACCCTGGTAAATTAGCGATTGTGCATACTTTCTTTCTGAAAATGGACTTTGCCTTCACACCCTTCCAGATGTTGCAGGCCTAAGGATGGGATTACATACTGTTTATGCATACACTGCAGAGAAAAATGTCTGAAATAATATGCACAGAGAATGTTATTAGTTGTGATCATAAGGTGGAAGGTTTGGGTGACTTTTACTTTCTTCTTTCTACTTTTCTGTTTTGTTTTTTAATAATGAGCTAGAATTATTTTTTAATCAGGAAAAAAATGGGATTTTTCATTTCCATTTGGAAAACAAAGGAACGGCCACATGTCTCCACTAGCTTCAGATATGACTGCTGCCTCAACGATGCTTGGAAGTTTCAAAATGATTCTATCTGCAAAATAGTATCCTCCGGCCATACAAACAATTTAAGAAGAAATGGAAGAAAATAAGATACTCGTATATACCCAGTTTGGGGTCTGAGGATGTGTCTGTGTTATACCAATTAGATTGTTTTTGGTTCCAGGAACAGGCTGTCTGATCTCTTGTGTCTCCATGCAGTGTTATCTTCAACTTTTCAAGCTATTTGCTCACTGCTGATAAGGGCAAAGAGAGCTGTTTATGACTAATTGTGATTGCTCAGGTCTAGTATGAAAAGCTCACAAAACAAATATGGAAATTGAGTGAGTCTTTTTTAAACCATAATCTAAGAAGAGAAATGATGATCAATTGCTGAGTACCAAGTAAACAAGAATCAAAATTCCCCCTGAGTAATTTAGAGTGAGGCCTGGGGTACCAAGGCAGGCTGGGGATTTCCTTCTTTGGAGGCCTCTTAGCAATAAATCTGTAACCATATAACAGGATTTGTTTATGTGATTATTCTCATAAATGCAAATAAAAAGACTCTGTCGATTTCCCAATCCATGATTACAGACAGTTTATACTTCACTTCACTTTATTCTAAGAGGAAAATAGTAACTAGTGACCAATGCAAGTCTCCCTCTCTATCCTGACTTTCAATGACTGTGGGTATTTTTTATACTCACCACCTGTATATAAAGATTGAAGTCTGCAGAGTCCAAGTTATCCAATGGATCAGGCCTGGAGCAATGAAAAGAAGACCCAGGAGAAGGCCTGGGGCGTGGCTCTCCACATCAGATTCCTTCCATGGAGTCATCTCTGGAGAAAGATTGATTTCCCTCGAGCTGTACTGTCCAGTACAGTAGCCACAGCCACATGTGCTAGGTAAATTTAAATTAATGAAAATTAGGTATGGAAGTTTCTGGAGAACACAGGAACACAAACAGGGAGTCTCAAGCATAACACAAGCTCATACCTTGCATCTTTCTGAGATGTTCAAGAACAGTAATAGAAGGTATTGATCACCTCAAGGACATGTGGTGATGGATTTTTCTTCTAAAATAGTCCATTCTGTTTTCATGTGCATGGAAAAAAGTTTAGAAGGATACACACAAAATGACTCCCATGGTTAGTTCTGCAAGTGGGACAGGACAGCCTCAGAGCAGGAGGGGAACAAACAGGGGGGCTCGAGGGGCCGGAGGACTTGCACTTTTTCCTGTATCCACTTTTGGATTGCTGAAACTTTTTCTCTGATGAGGATGCTTTCATATTTAATGTGAGAAAATGAATATAAATATAAAGAGACTTAAAAAAAAAAAAAGCAAGCAGATAAACACACTGTTCCAAAATTCTGGCCAATCTCATTTTTGTCTCTAAGAACAAAGATCATAAAGAATAATAAGCAAATGCTTGGAAGGAGATCTTCTCCACCTTCACCTTCCATATGTTTGGCCCTGTCCAAAGTAGTTGGTATGGCATTACTTACCCACAATGTTTGCATGACTTTGGTTGGCTTCATGTCCTGAGTTCTGCAATTCTAAAATTAGCACATAGTAGCTGGGAACCTTCCCCTCTTTCACCCTTAATGCTGGAGGGGCAGAGATTTGAGTTCTTTGCTTCACCTGGCAAACCTCATTGCACTCAAGGACTGTTTGTCTTCTTTAGAAGTCAAACTCCTGGTTTGCTCTTTATACATATGGCCAAGCAGAAAATTGAAATGTTCTAAACTTTAAAGTTTAGCTGGTCCATTCTGCTGCCTTACAAGTACTTAGCATTAACTTCTAGCAATATGCCAATAAATTTTATTATTCTCTTGGTCAAGCTGTCATTTTTTTTTTCTTATTTAAATGAAACCCATGGAGTCATTAAGCTCAGAAAGTGATATTCTGGGATATTTTTCTCAACTGTGTATCAGCTTCCACTTGCATTTGGCTTTTGATGAATTATAACGTTCTATACAAACTAACCAGGAAGCCTATTTACCAGTTAAAAAGATTTTGATGGTGGATATATGTACATATATATCTCTATACATCTGTGCCTATATTTCCTGTGAAGGATAAAGGACAGGGAGCTGTAAAAGGTGAAAAGAGCCTTAGATTTCGATTAAAGTGTAAAACCTGTGAAAGAAGAGCAAGACAGGAGGAGGATTAAGTAGGAAGATCTTCTGCCCACAGGGCAGCTCTAAGAGTCTCTGCTGAGCCGCTGGGGAGTCTTGAGCAAAGGCTGCCTGTTGGGGGAGCCCACACTGGGTGGGAAATGGCCTAGCTCTAGTACCCCTAGTGTGCTCAGCCATTGCAGGGAGCAGCCCCAGGGAAGCGCAGCCTTGGTGTGAATGCTGCAGTGGATCTAAATGTAGGGCAGCTAGGGACTGTCAGTCAACTATGCTCCTGTGATGGTTAATCTTATGCATCAACTTAGCTAGGCCACCATATTAGACAGCGCTCTCAAGAGAAACAGAACCAGTAGGATGGATTGATAGATAGGTAGACAGGTAGACAGATAGATTTATTATAGGAATTGGCTCACATGATTATGGAGGCTGAGAAGTCCCATGATATGCCATCTGCAAGCTGGAGAACTAGGAAAGCCAGTGGTGTAATCAATCTGAGTCCAAAAGTCTGAGAACTGGGGGTGAGAGTGGATGTGGGAGAGTGCAAATGTAGGCCCCAGAGTCCAAAGGCCTAAGAGCTCCAATGAACAAGGGCAGGAGCGCAGGAGGGTAGGAGAAGATGGATGTTCCAGCTCCAGAAGAGGATGAATCTGACCTTCTTTCACCCTTTTATTCTATCTGGACCCTCAATGGATTAGATAATGCCCACCCACATTGGGGAGGGCGATCATTTTTAGTCTACTGATTCAAATACTAATTCCTTTGGGAAACAGCCTCACAGACACACAAAGAAATAATGTTTTTCCAGCTATCTGGGTGTCCCTTAAACCAGTCAAGTTGATACCTAAAATTAGCCATCACACCTTCCTGGCCTTACCTTCCAGCTCAAGGTCCTAAGATCTTGATCCTAAAATCAATCTAGATCCTAAGCTTATATTTTATCTCCTCAAACTTACTAAGAGGTAAAAAACTGGCAAGTACTTTCACAATTTTTACTTTTCGGAGTTTTCCAGGCTATTTTGCTTGTTTATTTTCCCGTATATATTTTAGAATCAACTTGTCTATTTCTAGGCAAAAAAGGATAATAATAATAAGAAGAATAATTAAAAGAAAAGAAAGCCTATTGGTATTTTATTGTGATCACATTAAGTCTATAGATTAACTTAGGGAAAAGCAGAATCTTTATCATAGCATGTTGAATCTTCCTATCCAAAGACATGGTGTATCTTTCCATTTGTAAAAGTCTTTCATGTCCTTCATATGTGTTTTAAAGTCTTCCACATATAGGTTTTGCATATTTATTATCAGGAATATTTTGATACTATAAATTGGTTTCTCTCTCCCATTGTATCTTCTAGCTGTTATTACTATGTATGAAGGCCTTTGGTTTCTATATATTATTTTATATCCCACTATCTTCCTGACTTCTATATTTTTTTTTTTTTTTTGTAGTAATGTTTCAGCTGATTTGGGTTTCCCAGGTGAAATGTGTTCATTCACCTCCTCCTTTCCAGCTTTTATACTTCTATTTTCTTTCTCTTTTCTAATTGTATAGTAGTAGTAGTAGGGATTTTAGAGGGGATATCTCCAATTTTTCCTCATTAAATACAATGTTGGCTTTGAGAGTGCTCATTAATTTGAATTTCAATGAGTATTTTAAAATCAAGACTGGACATTCAAGATCATTGAGACAAAATTCAAAATTCATAAATAGAACCATATACAAATTTAGTGTACAATCAAGGAATTTCAAATCTGTGAGGAAAGGAAAGGATAGACTTTTCAATAAGGATAAGTGGATAGCCACATGGTAAAAGATAAAATTAGAACTATTCCTCAAGCCATATACCAGGATAAATTCCAAATGGACTAGAGAGTTAAATGTAAGTAATAAAATTCTTAAAGTACTAGAAGGAAATATGGGTGAATTACTTTGTGGTTTGGCCCCCCAAAGAAGTCCAGGTTCTACTTCCCAGAACCTGTGAATATGTCACCTTTCATGACACTGGAGACTTTGCAGATGTGATTAAGGTTAAGGACCTTGAGATGGGGAAATTATCGTGGATTAACCAGTTGGGCCAGTGTAATCACATTGAGATGGGAGGTGTTCAGTTTCCCTAGGTTCAGGTTTCAGGCCACTCCCCTAGGACTCAAGCCCCTCTTCTGAGTCCTGACCTACTGTTGCTTGTCACACCTATTTTCGGCACCAACACATGAAGATTGAGACTGCAGGGGGCAAATTTATGTAATCTTGGTGGCTAAGCATGCTCGTAAGAAGGAGCTTATCCCTTGAATGACCTCCCACTGGAGGCGCTAGAGAGCAGCTGGAATATTTTAAGTATGTTCGGTGCATGCGTTGGAATTTGACCAATGAGCATGCTCTAAAAGGAACCAACTGAGCATGCACAAACCTGTTACATAACCCATTCCATACCTGGGAACAACCCCCTTAGTTGAATATTCATTAGATAGCATGAATATGTATAGGTGGAGAAGCTATAAAAGTTGAATCCAGGAGGAAGGCAGGGCTGTTGCTCATTCTTTCTGTAGCCAGCCCACACTTCACCTGTGAGGGGTGTGTACTTTACTTTTTGTGTTAAACTTACCTTTAACAGACTGCTGCTCACTCTATCAAGCCGGCCTGGGCTTTGTACTGAACTTGAAGTTTGTATTTCTTACCTTTGTATTAAACTTTGTGTGGCCACCACTCGGTCTCTGGAGCTAGGCCTCACCTTCCCTGTGAAGTCTGTTTTTCTTATTCTTTACATTAAACCTTTTCTCACTTTCTACTGTGACTCTGCTCTTGAATTCTTTCCTGTGGCAGAGTCAAGAACCTGGTAGAGGATGGGGTGGGTTGCAGCCAGCTATCCGACCTCCCCAGACCCTCTCCTCTGGTATCAACTGGAGTCCTTAAAAGTGGAGAATCTTTCCTGGCCCTTTGGCTCTTGTCAGAGAGATGAGACTACAGAAAAAGGGTCACAGAGATGCAACATTGCTGGCTTTGAAGATGAGGGAGGAAGCCAGAAGCCCAAAAGAATGGAGGTGGCCTCCAGAAGCTGGAAAAGGAAAGAAAACAGATTTTCTCCTAGAGCCTCTGGAAAGGAATGCAGCCTTGCTGATGCCCTGATTTTAGCACAGTGAGAACTGTGTTAGGCTTTAGACCTACAGAATTGTAAGATAACACATTCATGTTGTTTTAAGCCGCTAAATGTGTTACAGCAAGAGGAAGTTAGCTTAGTTTCCATGCCTGCAATTGAAAGGGACAGTCTCTTGGCCCCAGCCTGGGTCACAATCTAAGCCTCTGACTGCCATTCCCTAAGTTTTTATTCAGTAGGAATGTTGGAAATAGTGGCACAGGTGGAGGAGTCATACACGGAGCACCGCAAAACCCAGCTGGGAAGGACAGCAAGCTGGATTTAGGACCTTTGATCCAGCAAATTGCATTTGAACAAATAAGAAATATCTGATTACTAGAAACTTCAGAGATAGAAGTGGGAACTTTAGAAGATTAATGTAATCTCCTGTGGCATGTCATTTTAATTTTTCAGATTAAATAACTAAACGTACAGCCTGCCAGGTGTTCCCACTCAGCCCCAAGGAATTTGGCTTCTGTAAGGTTCTAATTACATAAATTGTAATGCCACCTTACCTACACTGTTATTTGATAATGATACTATCTTCTGTTCTATAATGAGTGTATTTTTACAGTAAAATTGGCAAAGGTGAAGATGAAGCGAAATTAGCCCTAAAGTATCATCACTTGGCTCACTGGAGAACTGAAGTCTAACACAAAGATTTAGAGAGATTTGGTTCACACAGAATGTATTTATCTACCAGGTTTGACATATGATTTCACAAAAGTAAAATAATTTTTTTAATTGGGGTTAAAAAAAAAAGCATAACGTAAAATTTACATGTTAACTATTTTTAAGTGTACAGTTCAGTTGTATAAGTACATTCCATTGTTGTGAAATAGATTGCAGAACTAAAACTCTATACCCATTAAAAAACTAATCCCTATTTTCCCCTCCCCCACCCCCTAGTAACTACCATTCTACTTTCTGTTTTTATGAATATAAATGGAATCATACAATATTTGTCTTTCTATGTCTGGCTCATTTCACTTATCCTAATGTCCTCAAGGTTCATCTATGTCATGGCATGTGTCAG
>NW_007728634.1:26589-27783 GCF_000696425.1 Galeopterus variegatus | reverse complement strand
AAACCTGGTGAGAGTCTCTCTGTTAATTAAAATGCACTACTCAATGAGTTCATCTAAGTGTCTTTGCCCCTTAACTTCTGATGGGCACATGCTACCCCCAAATATGGCACTTTGGCACTTGAGAAAACAGCAGAAGCAGGAAGGTCTCTGACTTTCTCCTCGTCCTTCTCCCCTGAAGCAGCCATAAAAGAATCCTCTGAGTTTCCTCTCTGAAGTAAGACATAATACCCTCATTCCAGAGATACCCTCCCTAGATCCGAAGGAAGGACATCCTTATCCTTGAAGACCCAGAGATGCCAAGAAGAATCTGAACAGGCATTGGTAAGTTCCCCCCAGTTTATTACCATTAGGTCATACCCTTTTGTCCTCCAATCATATTTCTCCACAACCATCCACTTCATCTAACTTAGTATTTTAAAAATGCACACATTTACCTGTTTCTTTAGGTCTTTATTTCCAAAGGCTCACACATCACATAAAACATATTAAATAAATGTGTATGCTTTTGTCTTGTTAATCGGTCTTTTGTTATAGGGGTCTCAGCCATTGTATTAGTCTGTTTCTGTTGCTTATAACAAAATACCTAGAACTGGGTAATTTGTAAAAAACAAAATTTATTGCTTACAGTTTTGGAAGCTGGGAAGTCCAAAGTCCAGGGAAAGCATCTGGTCAGTGTCTTCTTTGGTGGTGGCTTCAGTGACACAGGATATCACATTGAAAGATGGTGGAAGCAGAGAGAGAGAGTGTCTGACATGCTCTCCTTCTAAAGCCTTCAGAAACATGCCCTGTCAAGATGGTGGAATAGACAGTGCCCAGTGTCACTCTCTCCCACAAATCAACCAATTTACAAGTATTAAAGAGCAATGACAGCCAAGCTAGGGCTGCTAGATCTCAGGGGAAGAGGAGGAGAGATCTATAAGTTCCTGAAGGCAGGAGAAGCTACAATGAGAGAAAGAAAGGATCACTACCAACATTTCAAGCCCCAGCCACCTCAAGGCTAGAGCTGGTGAGCACATGGAGCAAGAGCTGGCAAAAGCCACCACTGTGTCCTTTGTCTGAAGTTGCTTGGAGGTGGCAGGGGAGAAGAGGGCCTCGGTGACCCTCAGGCCAGCAGGACCACTAACAGGGTTCCTGTGGACCCACATAGGAGTGAGGAGCCAGAACAACTGAAAAAAGGAGCCACTCAGAGGCCAG
>NW_007728634.1:21373-26243 GCF_000696425.1 Galeopterus variegatus | reverse complement strand
ACATAGGAGTGAGGAGCCAGAACAACTGAAAAAAGGAGCCACTCAGAGGCCAGTGAGTCATTGCAAGGGACCTGCACAGGGCCCATCCCATGGGAGGTGTTTAGAGTATAGGTGGTAGGGGAGACAGGCCCACCCAGGGAGTATTGTGGCACAGCATGGACAGCTGTCTGCCCCCCAATCAATACAGGACCACTCAGTATAGATTGCTCAGGAATATAGAACTATAGGGGGTGCAGTTTGATGAAAAGACTCAGACCAAGACCAGAGTTTCCACACAAGCCAGGTGTACCAAACCTCATGAGACCTGGAAGTACATACAATATAAACAAAACCTGAGCTGCACAAAAAGCCTTCCCCAGGGAATAAGCAGCAAAGCAGCAATTTAGCTCAACTACATGGCTCAAGTGCTGGTCCCTACAGGAAGTTCCCCCATTTTAGAAGTAAGCAAAGGACAACAAATTAGTTCCAGTGCAGAGTTTAAATGGTGGGAACAGCAAACAATCCAACACAGAACTGAAAGAAAAAAACAAAGTACCCGGGGCCGGCCCGGTGGCGCACTGGATAAGTGCGCCGCTTGGGAAGCGCGGCGGCGCTCCCGCCCGAGGGTTCGGATCCCACATACAGACCGGTTCCCGCTCACTGGCTGAGTGAGGCGCGGGAGCAACACCGAGGGTTGCAATCCCGTTGCCGGTCCCCGGTCCGGTATGGGGGCAACACTGAGGGTTGCGATCCGTTGCCGGACACGGAAAAAGACAAAGGACAAAAAAATAAAAATAAATAAAAATAAAAAAAAATAAAAATAAAAGTAGAAATAAATATTTAAAAAAAAAAAAAACAAAGTACCCACAACCAGAGACAAAGTTTGATATTAACTAGTAAAGGTCTAATGCCACCAAAGAACACCTATAAAACCTAGAAGGACTAGAAGCCCCTTGAGATCCCAAGCTAGGGAGAGGAGAGATGTGTGGGCCTCAGCCATGCCCCCTGACGTCTGCAACCAGCCCAGCAATGACCACTGAGCTGCTGCTGATATTGCCCTGGGTTCCCGAGCCAGGGCGTTGGGGGTCCAAGAGCCTAAGCCAAGCATCCCCAACATCTGCATCCAGCCCAGCAACAACTGAGCTACTACTGGAAGCCCCTTGGTCTCCCCTGCAGGAATGAGGGGGGTGCCAGGGGCCTCAACCACGCCCCCCGTCTCCTTCTCCCCCTCTATTTCCTTCCCCCTTTCCCTCTCCCCCTCCTCCCCAAATGCTCCATAACATCTTAGAATGCAAAAAATATAATAATATTAATAAATAAGCTTAAAAAAAAAAAGAAAGAAACATGCCAATGGCCACCATTATTAATCCATTCATTAGGGCATGGTGCTAAGAATCTAATCACCTCTTCAAGTCCCCACCTTTCAATTACCATAACAGAATTTCCCACCCTCAACAGTTACAATGGGGATCAAGCTTCTAATACATGAAACTTGGGGAACACAATTCAATCCATATCAGCCATGAACCTAGCTATGGGTGAGAAGAGAAATCTTATCTCCCCTACACTTCCAGTGTTTAAAAATGGGCTGGCCAGTTAGATCACTTGGGAGAGCATGGTGCTGGTAACGTCAAGGTCATGAATTCAGATCCCCATACTGGCCAGCACCAAAAAACAAACACCAAAAATAAATGGGTAAAACAATAAGTTTTGGGAACCAGAATATTTTTCTTCTAAGAATATTTTATTCTTTTACTCATATTACTTTAATGTTCATACATATATTCTGCTATGTTAATAACTTTCCAAATTATGTATCAGTCCATGTACATTATGTAAAATTTTTAAATCTCTATGATATTTCGACTAAGATGCATATTTTAGTTTAGAAACTTTCTGCGTGTTTACATTTATATCAATAAATTAAATACTGTCTCTACAAATGTATTCAAATAGTACATTTGTTTTGGGGTGTTATATAACATGAAATAATTATATATCAATGCAGTATTTTCACATTATTTATATATGCCACCAAGACAAGGTTTTTACACATAAGACTGGTTTTATTGAAATAAAATTTAAATAAATTATGGACAGTCTATTTGTGTGAGTCCCCACTTTCTCCCCTTTTTTGATATATTTTCCACTTGACTATATATAACATATACCCTGGCATGAAATAAAATTCTAAAATCGTTCAAATAGTACAACTAACAAATTGGAATTATATTTTTTAAATGTTAAAAAGAAAAATATAATTGTTTAAGTTTCAGTTACAGTGATTTCTCATTTTCCTACTCTTTTTATCTCTCAACCTACTTCTCAGAGTTTGTTTTTAAGTTGAAGCCACCCTCTACTGAAGCATTCCCATGTGGTTTTAGAATGTTCTGCCTATTTTACATCTGTCAAGGATAAAATGTTTAGACTTATGATTAGGCCCATCAAGACAAAATATTGGGGTGTCAATAATAACCCTTTTTAAATGCATGCCTCTGAGAACAGACTGGTTCTTCAGATAAGAGAAAATACAAGTCATCCTTCATTTCTATCCCAGATTAACTTCCAAAAAACCCAACTGGCTAGACCTGTGCTCTCCAGTATAGTAACCACATGTGTGAGGGACCCATGGTTTCCCCCACTTTTTTCTGTCCTGACGGAGAAACAGAGTGCCTTGACCACCGTGTGACTTGGCCAGCTTCATGTTTTCCCCAGCAGGCTTGAACCCATGAGGACCTGAACATTCCCAGGCACTGATAAGCTTGCTTAGATTGTTGCTCAAAATACTGAAACATCAACCACATTGCTAAACACATAGAAGCTAGCCAAATTCCTTAAACCCTCATTTAAACTCCATAACCCGACCCCCTTGCTGGGGACATACCTAAGCAGAACATCCCTGGTCTCACTGTCTGCCACGAGGATAAGCTGCAGCTCCCTCTATAGGTAAGTTTTCCTAATAAATGTTTTGCACTGATCACCCTGCACTTACTGCTTCTTTCTTTGGAATCCCAACCAACTACATCTTGGGACAGTTAGGGGGAATCCCTTATGGGAATTCCCCAGCTGCCTCTTTTGGGGTGACTCAAGCCTTGGGTTTGGCCGGGATGGAACAATGTGGCTATTTAAATTAAATTTAAAATGTAGTTCTTCAGTCACACCAGTCACTTTCAAGTGCTCAGGAGCCACATGTGTCTGGTGGTTACTACATTGTACAACACAGACGGAGATTTACATCACTGCAGAAAGCTCTATTGGACAGCACTGGGTTGGACCAGAGAGGAGTCCATTCATATATAAATATGTGAATATATGCATATTTTCCTTCTGAATCACAAAGGCTACTAAACAAGTAGTCTTTGAAGCTTATCTTCAAGACAATCAGCCACAATCCTGTCTATGTCGCCCAAGACAGTGGTATAAAAATAGAGATTGTGTACAATTTCTCCAAATCATGTGACATCACAGAAGAGCCCAAAGCCCCATAATGAATCTCACCCTTGCCAAGGTCAAACACAGTCCCGTGGGTCGCCCAAGACAGTGGTATAAAAATAGAGATTGTGTACAATTTCTCCAAATCATGTGACATCATAGAAGAGCCCAAAGCCCCATAATGAATCTCACCCTTGCCAAGGTCAAACACAGTCCCGTGGGCTCCCTCTGGAGAGCAGCATCTTTGCTATGGGCAAAGCTCTCCTGTGGTACCCATAAGGAAACCTTGCTAGGGCTGCTTATCAGTGTGGCCTTATCATCTCCATTACTCTAGATGGCCACAGTGGAGGAAGGGGCCCTGAGGGCACTGCCTCCACTCTTTACCCTGAGGTGGGTCCTGGAACCCCCAAGGTGGCCACTCAGGACAGGATGGCCATCCATACAGGCCATTCAAGGCTTCCCATGATCAACCAGCCCACACTTCCTCAACGAGGGCTACCGCTCATCTGAGCATCCTATGCCCAATGCATGGGCAGACATTCCAGCCCTTCTTCCTACCTTCAAGGCCCAGATCATACCTAAAGTCTCTCCTGAGACTTTAAATTAGTGAATTCAAAATATAACTTAAAACATATAGAAATAGCAGTCCGTATAAACCCAAGGAAAATTATTTGCCATAAAAGAAATAATGCTGTAAAACTCTCTTAAAATAATAAAATAAACTCTCATCCAACTAGTTCAATTTATATCTTCTCAACCCCTTTTCACAATCCCTTTATCCTTGATTCCTGAAAACAATGCATTCAACTTCAGAATTTGGTCTTTAAGTTATAATTTTTTAAAATAATAAATTCTCTAAAATATTAAACATGCATTATTTGGAAACAAGTATATGCAAATGAAGCTATAAATATCAATATATAAACTAACATCACTTCTCTAGCCCATGGACGGAGGTATTCATAGCTTTGAAATTTGAAAATCATTTTTCTTAACAACTGTGACAGCAGTTTCTAGACTGTGTCCTTAAGTGTAAGCCATTAATCCTATATGACATGATCCATAGCACAAAGATTTAAAGCTCCACAAGATAATGAGATTTTGCAGTCTTCTGATGGATGACATCAAAGTTGAAGGCTAAATGATACCTTGGTGGTATAGCTGGGAACTGATTCTGTAACAAAAGGAAAAAATATACTCAACCATTCACCATTTTATTATCAAGTGTAACTACATGCCATGGCCAATGTCAACACACAAATTATTGCTAATTCATGTTTTAAATATAGAGAAAATGTATAGGTGTAAACAATCATTTATCATCATTAAGTCAGCCATCACAAATGTGTAGTGAAGCTTTGGAAATATTTAGATCTAAGATAGAATCATTAACTCTTATTTTTTTGCAATCTTTCCAACCAACTCACAGAGCTACCTCAAGATCTTGGAAACTGTATGA
>NW_007728634.1:19553-20360 GCF_000696425.1 Galeopterus variegatus | reverse complement strand
GCTTGAGGGGTCTGTGAGCTCCAGACCCAGCCCTAGCTCGACAATTGGCCCAGTCAGCAGGCTTACCAGCAGGCAAAAGAGCTCATCAGTCATGTATCAGAGCCATTAGTCCTTTATACTTAGGTCCATAACCCAGGACACCTGTGTGCCCATATGCAACTACATTAGATAGTAACCAAGGAACACCTGGGCTCACGTGCATATTCACATCAAATACTCAGCAAGATTCTGAACATCTGAGGGGCACTGACCATTTTCCCTATAGGTTCTCAGACCCAAGGCATCAACATCACCTGGGAACTTGTTAGAAATGCACTCATTTTGATGAGTCAAAAACCCTAATGGTGAGGTCCCAGGTGATTCTTGTTTACTAAAGTCTGCGGACCAGTGAGGGCTTTTCCTCTTTGCCACTCTTGAATCACATGAGGTTGTAGGCCCATGTGGACTGACTAAATCTACCTTTTCTTCCTGATAGTCATGAACTCTATGATTGACTCAGACACTGGTCTGATGGGGAAGGAGAAAAAAGAGGGAAGACACCCTGATAAAGAAAAGAAAACAGAGATTTTTTTAGGGCCGGCCCGTGGCGCACTCAGGAGGGTGCAGCACTGGGAGCGCAGCGTCACTCCTGCCACGGGTTCGGATCCTATATAGGAATGGCCGGTGCGCTCACTGGCTGAGCGCGGTGCGGACACCACCACACCAAGGGTTGCGATCCCCTTACCGGTCATGAAAAAGACAAAAATAAAAAAGAAAGAAAACAGAGATTTTTAAAAAGTCAAAGCAAATGCCTGATCATATACAGGT
>NW_007728634.1:16847-17893 GCF_000696425.1 Galeopterus variegatus | reverse complement strand
TAGTATAACTAAAATAATGAAACATTTTGGCTTTAGTTATGATTTGCCTTACTTTACAGTTCAGCATTCGAGATTAGGGATAGCCAAGTAGATTAGAGGTAACGGTATAGAAATTTTCTTAATTTAGTCAAAACATTTTCTTAATTTGCCAAATAAACAGCATTGTTCATTAATGCCATCAAAATCGCTGAATATGTTAACGTGACTAATCATCGTCATACATCTACTACAGGGGAGGAGTATGCTCATGCACCTGATATTTTCTGAGGGTGACTGAGGGAACCTGCCCACAGACACTCATTGTCAGAGGCACAGAGGCCAGTGCTACCTCCTCCCTAAATCCACAAAGACATCTCTTTCTGTCAGGTCCGCACTTAGCTTACGAAAGAACTGAAAAATTAAGTGATAACTCTCAGGCATCCATAGCCAGAGAGGAGGTGGTGGTTAGAAGACCAAAGACCAATTTATGCCTTCTTCCTGTGTATGTCTGCTTATGACGGGCAGAAAGGGGCTCTAAGGCTTCCAGAACACCACTGGAATCTCTGACTCCTTTGTAAACAGCCACCGGAATCTGACTCTGGGAAAAACCCTTCCCACCCTTTCCTGAGGAACTTGACCTCTTGTGTTCCCTGTATTATCTCCATCCTATGAAAAACCAAAACTAAATGCATCTATTCACTAATCTGCCCTCTTGTGGTTTTTTTCTTTTGTGAGTTTTATACAGTTGTTCCTTGATTTATATGATACAACTTTTTCAAAAGTTGAATTTAAATGGATTTCTGAAATGGAATCTTATTTTTCCATTAACTTAGAATATTATTTTATCAATATTAATTAGTTAAAAACTTGTGTATGGTTAGTAACGCAACCCTAACATTTTAAGTGTATGTTTCCCAGCCTCTCTGTCAAATAGTTGATGATATATCAAGCATTCAAGTACACTAGGAAAATCTGATATTTCAAGAAAATGTATCATTTTGGTTTGGGGGGGTGGTAAATGGGAAAACCATTTACAAATAACCTGCCTCCTAACCAATTAACTTTTT
>NW_007728634.1:15391-16744 GCF_000696425.1 Galeopterus variegatus | reverse complement strand
GGGGGGTGGTAAATGGGAAAACCATTTACAAATAACCTGCCTCCTAACCAATTAACTTTTTTTTCAATTTGACTTATGTCAATAAATGTGTTGCATGGGTTAGTGGCATTCTGTATATTCATTTTAAATAATTTTACATATGAGTAACCCACCTCTTTCTTTGAGATCTTCAATATAGGCTTTCATAACTTCTTTATCAAAATGTTGGCGATCCCGTTCATTTTCCATCATTTCGTCAACATCTTGACATTGAGTATTATCAATAGGATTGTCCATAAGGTTTACAAATCTATTCAAGAAAGTATGGAAGATATCACAATTTCACCTGTGCATTTTTAACTGCAAAATTCCTCACATAAGAAGATAACCTCTGTGGCATTAAATCCCAAGTCCTCACTTATTCTTGAAAGTCACAGTTGACCAAATGATACTAGTGTCATGAGTGGAATTCCACTGTAGAATAATCCAACAAGACTATGGAGGCCATCATAAGGCAGAGATGGTTCCGAGGTCTGATAGGGAAATGAGAGTTACTTAGTCACAGGCAGAGGAGAGAGGGTGTGAGGCCCTGAAGGGGCAATAACGCTTTCTGTCAGTCAGATCCTTAAAACTACATGTTGTCTTGCAATGTGTCATATTACTCTCAATTAGTGATATCAAGCTTTAAAATGATGGACTCAGAGAAAATCCCCAGAGAAGAGGTATTTAAAAGATGGACTACTGCTACAAAAAAAGAAGCTAAAGAAGAGACACTAAAATGGCATTTGTTCTTCTATCTTCACAATTTTTAAGGATGACTTGATGTGAAAGATGATATAATTATTTCAAATCAAAATAGAAAATCTCTTGAAGAGTCTTTGGTGGTAATCAGAGGCCCTGCTGTCAGGGGTGTTAGCGCGCTCTCATCGGTTTATAGAGGACTGCTGTACATATGGAAGATATAAGCCACATATTTGTCATATGTTAGTATAAATATCTCCAGTTCATTTTCCTTTCAAATTTATTTAATGTCTTCATATGAAGAAAGTAAAAAAGTTTTAATTTTTAAGGTAGATAGGACCATTCAACTTCTCCTTCATAATCTCTTTTACTGAATTCACTTTTATGATCCTTCTCTATCCAAAAATAGGAAAAACACCTATACTTTATCATTCTTCAGATTTTTTATTGAAGCAATCGCTGTACATATCTAAAATTTTGCAGAGTGTAACGGTACTGTTTTTAGAAGCAGTAGTGTCTCACCCTCTTTGTCATGCTCGGATCCCAGGGGTGATCTCTTTTATGGTCAATCGCTATTTTCACTTAATCTATTTAAAATATCTTTTGCCTTAGGACTAATACTTTCATATCATT
>NW_007728634.1:10490-15132 GCF_000696425.1 Galeopterus variegatus | reverse complement strand
CCTCCCCCCCCCAGTTTTAGTTGCTTCTGTTTTTACTTTTTCAACATTTTATTGTGAAAATTTTCAAATATTTAGAAACGTAGAGAAAAAAACTTATAGGGCTGGCTGGTTAGCTCAGTTAGTTAGAGCACAGTGTTGTAATGCCAAAGTCAAGGGTTCAGATCCCCCTACCAGCCGCCAGCCACAAAAATAAATAAATAAATAAACAAATAAATAAATAAATAAATAAAATCTTTTTAAAAAAATTACAATGAACAGTTCTGTACACACCCCCTAGATTCCACATTTAACATTTTACTGTACTTGCTTTACCACATATCCAACATCTATCCAGCCACCCATCCAGCCACACATCCAGCCATCTTATTTTTTGATGCATCTGAAAGCACGTCACAGACATCGCATACTTTTACTTTTACATTTTTAAGTTCATGGTTACATTTTTACCACCTACAGGGCTTCTGGTCAAGATGGCGCTATAGATGGTCCCCAGCATCACTCTCTCCCGCAAATCAACCAATTTACAACTATAAAAAAGCAACGACAGTCAAGCTGGGGCTACTAGAGCTCAGGGGAAGAGGAGGAGAGACCTACAGAGTGCATGAAGGCAGGAGAAGCCACGATGAGAGAAAGAAAGAACCGCTCTGACCATTTTGAGCCACGGCTGCTTCAAGGCTGGAGCTGGTGAGCACATGGAGCAGGAGCTGGCAAAAGCCTCTGCTGTTCCCTTGGGATGAAGTTGCTTGGAGGCAACAGGGCAGAAGAGGACCTTGGTGGCCCCCAGGCTAGCAAGACCACTAACAGGGTTCCCGTGGACCCACATAGGACTGAGGAGCCACAACAACTGAAAGAAAGGAGCCACTCAGAGGCCGGTGAGTCATCACAAGGGACCAGCACACAGCCCACACCATGAGAAGTGTTTGGAGCACAGGCAGTGGGGGAGACGGGCCCACAGGGAGAACAATGGGTCACAGCATGGACAACTGATCTGCCCTCCTGTCAGCACAGGACCACTCTGAAGATTGGTCAGGAATATAGAATTGCAGAGGGTGCAGTTTGCTGAAAAGACTCAGGCCCAGATCAGAGTTTCTACACAACCCAGGTGTACTGGATCTCATTAGAGCCAGAAGTACCTATAAAGTCAACCTTTAAAACCTGAGCTGCATAAAAAGCCTTCCCCAGGGAATCAGCAGCAAAGCAACAATTTAACTCAACCACAGAGCTCAAGTACTGGTTCCCACAGGAAGTTCCCCCATTTTAGAAGTAAGCAAAGGACAAAAAATTAGTTCCAGTGCAGAGTTTAAGTGGTAAGAACAGCAAATAATCCAACACAGAACTGGAAGAAAAAATACCCACAGAACAGAGACAAAGTTTGATATTAACTAGTAAAGGTCTCACATCACCATAAACACCTATAAAACCTAGGAGGATAGGAATTCTTCTAGGCTACCAAGCCAGGGAGGAGGGAGGGCCGGGGCCTCAATCATACCCCCAGACACCCAGCAATGACCACCGAGCCACTGCAGGAAGTGCCCGAGCTCCCCCAAGCCAGGGTGGTAGGGAGCTGAGGGCCTCAGCCACACCCCTCAACACCCACAACCATCCCAGTGACAACCACTGAGCTACTGCAGGAAGTGCCCAGGCTCCCTCAAGCCAGAGCGGTGGGAGGCCAAGGGCCTTGGCCACACACCCCTAACACCCTCAACCAGCCCAGCAATGACTACTGAGCCTCTGCAAAAAGCAACTGGGCTCTCCCAAGCCAGGGTGGTGGGATGCCAAGGGGCTCAGCCACACCCTCCCCCAATACCCACAACCAGTGCATGTGCCTGGGCTCTACTGAGCCAGGGTGGTGGGGGGCTGAGGGACTCAGCCATGCCCACCCCCAACACCCATAACCAGCCCAGTATTGACCACCAAGCCTAGGCAGGAATCACCCCAGGCTCTCCTGAGCCAGGGTGGTGGTGGGGCCAAGGGCTTTGGCCACACACCCCCAACACCCACAACCAGCCCAGTGATGACCACTGAGCCACCACAGGAAACGTCCCAGGTTCTCCCAAGCCTGGGCAGTGGGGGGCCAAGGGCCTCAGCCACACCCCTGACACCCACAACCAGCCCAGTGATGACCACTGAGCCACCACAAAAAGCGCCCAAGCTCTCCTGAGCCAGGGTGGTGGGGGGGGCCAAGGGCCTCTGCCACACACCCCCAACACCCACAACCAGCCCAGCAACAACAACCAAGTTGCCGCAAGAAGCACCCCGGGCTCCTGAGCTGGGGTGGTGGGGAGGTGAGGGCTTTAGCCACACCTCCCTGATATCTACACCCAGCCCAGCAATGACCAAGACATCACTGGAAGCCTCCTGGTCTCCCCTGCAGAAATGAGAGGGGGTGCCACAGGCCTCAACCCTGCCCCTCTTCTTCCCTCCTTCTCCCGTTCTATTTCCTTCCCCCTTCCCCTCTCCTGTTCCCCCCAACTGCTCCACAACAATATCATAGAATGTAAAAAAATAATATTAATAAACTTAAAAAAAATTACCATCTACATTCTGATCTATAACCATATCCAACTTTCCTATCTTGTCCACAGTTCAATTGTAAAATTGAAAATCAATAAGTAACATCTCCATTTTTGTGACAATTATCTGGTAAGGTTTGGTGATGCCTTCATATTTGAAAATGAGACAACAAAACATTGGCTGGGCACCCTGTATAAGTGGCAGTGCTTGCCAAGGTACCGGCTACACTGTGGGTGATCACTCAGGCAAGGAACTGGCAGGTCCCTATGGAATCTCCAAACACAAAACTCTGCGGTCTTTTCTGCATGCCCACCCTAGAGGAAATCTCAAGCTTTTGGTCTAGGGGTGGGACTGCTGGTGCCAAGTGGTCTGCCCACTGGAATCAAGGAAGAGATTGGGGGAAGAGGGTGCCTTGTTAATACAAAATATTTCCAGTTTTCCTTCTGTTTTTAGTACTGTGTTTCTGTTTGCACCTACCTGGAATTTCTGACCACCAAGCTTCAGAGTTCTTCAGGGCAGACTGGGCCACTCCTTGGCTGTTCACTAGGTGCTATGGATTGATGTTCCCCAAAAACTTAGTCCCCACTGTGACAGTGTAATGAGGATGGGAAATCCTATTATGGTAATTGAAAGGTGGGGCTTGAAGAGGTGACTAGATTGTAAGAGCATGCCATAGTGAATAGATTAATAATGGTGGTGAGGGGCGTGGTTCTGAGGGCTTAAAAAGGAGAGTGAATGAAGAACTATCTGTCTCTCTGCTCTGCCATTTTCTGCCATGTGAGACCCCTGCACTGCTGTAAAGTCACCACCAAAGAAGAACCTCACCAGATGTGTTCCCCGGACTTTGGATTTCCCAGCCTCTGAAACTATAAGCAGCAAATTTCATTTTCTTATAAATTACCTAATTCCAGGTATTTCGTTACAGGCAATGGAAACAGACTCACACACTGGGTTTTGGCTTGTTTCATCTTATTTCATCAGTCACCGCTGTTCTGTCTGCTTTATGTCTCCCATAAGTGTGGTGAGATCTCTCGTTCTTTTATTTTTTTTACATATTTATGGGGTACAGAGTAGACTATCAGTATTTGTGTACAGAATGTGATGATCAAATCAATATTATTAGCATGTTCATCACTACAAATCATAATTACTTTTTGTGCCCTTTACCCAGTTACTCCCTATTCATCCTCCGAGACCTCTCACTCTGTGAAAGCCTTCCCCTGCTCCCTCCATCACTGTAGGTTTCCACACTTTTAACTTTTTTCCTCTCACTTTAATGGGCTCTCAAGAGGGAGAGGTGCTACACATGTGGCCAATCCACCATCGTAAACATGGCATTCCTAATTCCTTTTATATGTTCCTTTTTATATTTAACTGAGGTTTGATCTAGATTTCTTTCTATAAGCTATATTTACCATAATTTATGACATTATCTATATATGGCATATATAGCTATGTGCTTACAAAGCTATCTTATGCTATAAAGTATACGACAGGCTTTATCTGTTTTTCTGACTAGCCAATTTCCTCAATACTGTATTAAATCATTCACACCTGCCCCACTGGCTTATGAAAATTCCTGGATCATGCATTAGGGTCAATTTCAGGACTATCTATCCTGCTCCAATAATTGATCTACAAATCACTTCCCAGCAACACATCATTTTGATCATTACCCTTTTTAAACACATTATAATTCTCAGTAAATCAAGTTCTGTCACATTACTCTTGCTTTCCAAAATTATTACTGTCCTTAGCCTTTTTCCCTCCAGATATACTTTCAGATCCGTTTTTCAAATTCCAAAAAAGAAATTCCATTGGAATTACAATTGAAATTATATTACACTTAAGTATAATTTATAGAAGAAATTATATCTCTACCATCTTTTCATCCAGAAAAGATACAACATGTCTTTTCCAAATATTAAAGACCTCTTTGAAATCCTTTGGGAAGACTTTTTTTTTTTTTTTTCCTTTTTTTGTCTTTTGTTCATATCCAGCAACGGATCACAACCCTCAGTGTAGTGCCCGTACCGGACCGGACCGGCAAGGAGGGATCGCAACCCCCGGTGTTGCACCCGCCCCTCGCTCAGCCAGTGAGCGGGAACCGGTCTGTATGTGGGATCCG
>NW_007728634.1:6791-9665 GCF_000696425.1 Galeopterus variegatus | reverse complement strand
CGGGAGCGTCACCACGCTCCCAAGCGGCGCACTGTAGCAGTGCGCCACCGGGCCGGCCCCTGGGAAGACTTTTTAGTCCCTTCATATAACAGAACTACTTTTCTGTAGGGTTTTTCCTAGATATTTCGTATTTTTAATTATTACCATTAATGCCATCATTTATTATTTTTTCTATAGGTTATTTCTAAGAAATCAGTAAGCTGTTAAATTTTTTATGCAAATTTATATCTAGTCTTTTTACTGTACTTTCATTAATTCAAAGAGCTTTTATCTGATTCTCTTAGATTTCTAAGTCCTACAATTACATCATTTGAAATTACTTTAGTGAGGCGACAGTTTTGCTCTGATTGCTCCGAGTTGCCTGAATCTGGAAGGGGCTCTAGGGAGGGGTCCTGCTCTCCCTCTCACCAGTGGGTTCTTATCCAAACAACATTCCTAACAGCCAGGGACAATGAAAACCCATTCCGATGAAAGAAGTGGGGTGGGGTAGGGGGTAGATGTCTTACACCACTGTTAATCTTGTGCTTACAGAGGCATGAACTTGGTCTCTCTCTTTCCAATAGTTAACCTCTTTCTTTATTTGCCACACATCTTATTGCAAGTGCAGGAAGATAATGATTGTACTCTGTGCTTATAGAGAGCATTTACCACTCAGAGAACTTGAAGTTCCAGGAAAATATTCCCTCCAACAGTGGTTTTAATAAGCAACTGGTGTTCAAGGCAGATGGATCTCTGGACAACAGAGAGAAGGTGGCTCTTACTAGAGCAGCCTCGTGTGAAGGTTCCAGGGAGGCTCCAAGCTGCTGGGGATGGGCCAAAATGACCTCAGGGTAGAGGTGACGTGCTACCAGGGAACCATGAGCTGCCTCAGAGTCATTTTAGTGGAGGGTGCAACTGGGGCTTATCAATTCTACTTCCAAGGTAAGAAAGACTATTCAGTTTCTCACCCAGATTGGAGTCTGTTTGTATCACATTTGCATGGATGATTTTTCTTAGTTCTAGGTGTTTTGTGGGTTCCTTTAAGGCAACTGAAAGAAGAGTGAGGCAACCAAGGATTCATTCAACAGCTGCTGACCCCTGCAGGCCAGCAGCAGAGTGAGAACTGAACGGCAGCTCAGGGGCCTGGGCATATGGCCTGCTGTGCCTTCAACCAGCAAGTAGTATTTGTCCAGAAGTCCTCTGAGCTCCACCTCCTCGTGCCATTGGCCAACCACTTCAAAATCCTGTAAAAAGTCATCAGAATTTCTGCAATCTGGGAGCAGATTCTCAGAGCACAAGAACCATCTAATCCGGTTCCTGAGACAGGTACATGGGCTCCGGCTGCTTCTCACTCCTTACCTGTGTCTGAACGTGTCTCTACTAGGACCTCTGGTCTACTCACTTTAAAGGTGTGGATGAGTCACAGAGGGCAGTTGGGAGCTCCACCAAATGGTCCCCACTGACGACTAACAAGGTGAGCTTCTTTAGGTTAAGCAAGGCGTAAGGAAGGTAGGTCAGCTTGTTTTTATACAAGAGAAAGCTCTGCAGTTCTTCTAGCCTAAGAAGTAAAAAGATTCAGAACATGAGGACTTAGTTCCATAGCTAAAAAAACTAATGTGATTTCAAATAAATTACTTAGTAGGAAATCCCTATTTAATTTATTATATATGTGTGACCTTTATGGGAAGAAACTTACTTTAAATTTTAAACAAATTTATGCCAGGTGACACAATTTTTTTAGTTTTTATTGACTTAATCACCAGTTGAAGACACAGAGACAGCAGCAGGATAATACAATTGCACAGTAATCAGTAGGCCATGATGGAGCCTCAAAAATCAGTACAAACCTTCTTCTAAGTGTCTCCTGCATTTTTAAGGGTTAACAGAGCACAGGAAAGAAATCATACTAGAGTTGAAGTGAGAATAAACAGATTTTGGCAACATATTTCCTTATGTAAATCTTTAAAGCACAGTTATTCTTCTCCCATCATATTTTCTAACTTTAAAATATAAATAAAACTGCAGTGTGAAAAGGAAATGAGCCGAATGCTTCAAAATATGTTTTACTCTGATTTATAGTCTATTCTAACTCAGTGACCACCCTCCAGACTTTTCCTTTCATTCATTTGCAAAATCTTAAATAATCCCACAAATATTTCACAAAGTTCCCCTTGTGTTTCAAACTAGAACAATTCCCTTAGTCTCATAAACCCAGAAAGCATCAATACACATCATATGTACCAGGAGTAGAGAAAGGTCATATGAGGCAGCATTCAGGCCTACGCCACTGTTGGCCTCTGTGTCATGATAGCTCACGTATGCTTCTTTATAAAGAAGATTGTAGATTCCAGGAGGCCAGAGACTGTGTTTCATTCACCACTTTAAACCCAGCCCACTCTCCAGGCCTGCCATACAGGAGCCTAAGAATAGTGGTGGAATGAATGAATCAATCAATCAATCTTACATTACTCCATGTAATAATTATTTTTTTAATCATGAAATATATACAAGGATATAATTTGAAAACCTTATTAAGTATACCAATTTTGTTTGAAAAATTATGTATAATAAACCAATAAATGAAACTAATAAAAATTGTTCTTACTGATATTCTAAACATAGAGTGATATATTTTTATTCTATACATAATAAATTTACTTGGGTCGGCCCGGTGGCGCACTGCTACAGTGCACCGCTGGGAGCGTGGCAGCGCTCCCACCAAGGGTTCTGATCCCACTGGGAGCGTGGCAGCGCTCCCGCCAAGGGTTCGGATCCCACATACAGACCGGTTCCCGCTCAGCTGGGAGCGTGGCAGCGCTCCCACCAAGGGTTCTGATCCCACATACAGACCGGTTCCCGCTCACTGGCTGAGCGAGGTGCGGGCCCAACACCGAG
>NW_007728634.1:2885-6368 GCF_000696425.1 Galeopterus variegatus | reverse complement strand
AAAAAAAAAAATTTACTTTCCTATTTCTGCGGAGGAAAGTTAGGGTGCCATTCTATGGAAGACTGAAGCAAATCAAAGCTCGCCAAGACAATAAAGATGTATTCAACTGCACACACACATATACGTGTGTGATGCAGATTGTAAATTGTCTTACTCTATAACTTCCTGAAAACAATAAACTCTGGAAAATTAGTTGATTTTGAAGAACACTCGTGTTATGCACGTTTAAAATGTTAACAGTGTTTAAGGCGTTAGTAACTAATTCATATACCTCACCTTCAGAATGCAAGTAGCTACCTGTCTATATCTTGTGGCAGGTCATTCAGGTTATTGTTGCTGATATCCAACCACTGCAAATTAGACATCCGCAGGACACAGATCGGGACACTGGCAAACTTGTTTGCTGAGATATCTACGAATGTAACTTGCTTCAAATTACTTAACTAGAAAATAACAAAATATTCTAATTACTTTTATAAGAGTGAGAATTAAATTCAACTAATAATTTTTAAATTGATGTTTCTTCTCCAAAGGCATTTCTATGAATATATGCAAAACAGATAAATATAGTATTATTTTGCAGCATTTCACTGTGCTATATACACTGAGGATGCTGAGATAAATACACTGTGGCTGCCCTCAAGGAGTTTATACTTTCATAAATAAGCTATGCAATTTTATGAAGTAAGAACTAAGATGAAGAAGTTTTCAACTTGCAATGTTTGGTAACAGAGAAAAAAATGGCTAATCTGCCCAACATCACAGTGGGCTAAGGGTCAGAGGTCAGAAAAGATTTCACAGAGAATGGAGTATTTGAACTGGGTCCTGAGGTTTCTGGACAGGTGGGAAGTTTGGGAAGAAAACTGAGGTGGGGGAACAGCATGTGAAAAGTTACAAAAGACAGAAAGTGCAAGTCTTAAAGAGTAGAATGACCTATGGGAGACTGCAATAACAAGTTTTGAAAATCTTAGGAAGACCCACATTTGGGTTGATGACACGACAAATGGTCATAAATTTCTATTGTTTATGTTTTATACTCATGATTTTTGTTTTTACCATGGTGACTAAAATATGTGTAGAAATATGTTTTTATTTCAAATGCAAATCTATGACTATTGAATAAAGTAGAAAAAGTGTCCCATGTTTAGTAGTACTATGAAACATACAAGAAGCTCACTTTTATTGATTTATTTTAAAAATCCATGAATAAAATCTGGGTTGCCTTTCAAAACACATTTTCAAAATTATTATGCAATATGGAGCCAGTTGGAACACTAGGAGGTATAACTGAAAGGTAGAGAAAAAAGAAGCAGTGGATTTATGCCTCTCTTTAGGTTAATATAAAACCCAATTCCATAGTCCCAAATTTGTGTTAGTGAGACACAGGCCAACTTCATCCTATTGAGTGGGACATTCTAATTTTGCTATTGTTTTGAATTTAGAAAATAAGTGTGAAGACAGTAAAGTAATGGTAAATAATCAGTCAACAGAGAAATTTTGGATGCCCATAATTCAGCCTAAAGTTTCTGACTGTGTTGCCAGTATTATCAGATCAACAATCAGGACTTCTTTTCATAATAAATGTAGAAAATGCATTCTTAGGGTGTACAGTATTTTATTGAGGATACTTAAAAGAAATAATTTAAGACTTTTATAAAAGCTAAAATAAGGAAATTCACAGTGGCATTAAACTAACAAGGAGAGAAATTACTTGGATATAAAAGTCATTTTCCCACTACCTACTTTCATCAAGGGCAAAGTGGAACACTCATAAACTCTTGAAACATAATTATACTTGTCTGGAATTTTCAGTGTATACACATCAAAATCTGACATTCAGTCAGAGTAAACTTTTCCAAGAATGTTCACGTAGCTGGGAATTTTATTATCGTTACCTTGATCTCAGAATTCCTGATTGCTCCTCCATTTATCCTCCTACAGATCATTCATTCTTCTTGCTATTATTTGTCCAAGAATGTTCACGTAGCTGGGAATTTTATTATCGTTACCTTGATCTCAGAATTCCTGATTGCTCCTCCATTTATCCTCCTACAGATCATTCATTCTTCTTGCTATTATTTGAATTTTAAATTAGGATTGTGTCAATCATTTTACATATTTTTGTAAAAAAAAATCCTCATGAAGACAAGCAAATTTTAGCAAATGCAGAGTCACATGAAGATAGTGGAGTGTTGGGGAAGCCCTTATTTGCTGGGACAGTCTGACTAAATCAGAGGATTCATAATGAACAGAGGCTCTCACGCTGGCAAGAAGAAAATCTGAGATCCATAAGTATAATGCTAGATTTTAAAGGTTAGATTAGGGCTGGCTAGTTAGCTCAGTTGGTTAGAGTGCGGTGTCATAACACCACAGTCAAGGGTTTGGATCCCCTGTACCAGCCAGCCACCAAAAATAAATAAATAAATAATGGTTAATTAGAAATGCTAGGTAATAAGGAATCAAAGTGGACTTGTAAATTGGAAGAACATGTGATACAAGTTGTTTGAATTTTTAAAAATCTATCTAATGTTTATCCATTCATTCACTCATTTAACCAATATTTAATAAGTACCTACTATGTGCCAAGCACTGTCCTGAGCACTGGTGAGGAATAAGGCAAAGGCTTGTTCTCACATAGGACCACATACAAATTAACTCAGAACAGATCTACGTGTAAGAGCTAAAACTATAAAACTTCTAGAAGAAAACAAAGATTTTTCTAGAGAAAATCTTTGTGACCTTAAGTTGGGCAAAGAGTTCTTAGATATAACACCAAAAACAGGTACCATAAAAGAAAAAAAGTGATAAACTGGACTTCATCCAATTACAAAACATTTGTGCTTCAAAGGACAATTGTCTGAGTCCATTCAGCTGCCACAGACTCCTGTGCTTTCTTCTTTGAGGCCTTCACAGTGCCTGTGATTACCATAGAGACCAGAACCCTGGGGGGCAATGAGGGGCCATTATGTTTACATGACGATTGTCCAGCAAACTTTCATCAGTCACTCAGTTTTACAAGTCAATGTCGTGGTTTAGCTGTGATGCAGCATTTACTTTGCAGCTGAATGTTGTTGGTTTCCTAACATGCAAGTGAATTTTCTACACACTGTGCACCCCTGAGTTTTAAAACGCAATAAATCGCATCTGTACCCAAACACAGGCACGCTGATTCAGCGTCTGCTGGGTCAGGAGCTGCGACAAGCCAGTGCTGTAGTCCCCGTCACTGTCCAGTGCCCTCTTGATGTACATCTGATAGCTCTATTGTGGCATATCTGTTCACTGAAGTGCTTTTGGGAGAAACAAATCCATGTAATCCAACTTTAATTTTTTAAAGAGCGCTTTCAGCCTTCAAAAACAAAAATCCTCTTGTTTTGTACATGAGAACAGTTTTTTAATATGAATAAATCAAGTGCTACCCATTGGGGACAAAAAATTAGTCATTAGGGAGATACAAAGTAAAATCACACACACACACACAAAAGT
>NW_007728634.1:0-1886 GCF_000696425.1 Galeopterus variegatus | reverse complement strand
AGTAAAATAACAAACTACTGATACATGCTATGACATCAATGAAGAACCTCAAAAACATTATAGCCAAGTGAAAGAAGCCACTTTCAGAGGACTATTGTATGATTGCATTTATATGAAATTTCCAGAAAGGAAAACTTATAGAGACATAAAACAGATTCATGGTTGCCTGGTGCTGAGAGTAGGAATAGGGATTCACAGCAAGCAGGCAAGTGAGAATTTAGAGGTGGGGGCATGGAGCGAGGTGATGACAATAGTCTAAATTTTAATTATGGTGAATTTTATTATGGGTGAATTTTATGGTACATCAATAATACCTCAATAAACAGGGAAAGGGTAGAAAAGGGGACAGAGAAACCAGCCTAGGAGGCTGTTGCCCCAGTCCAAGTGACAGACAATATTGGCTTGACTAGGGTCTTTGTGGAAAGGTGAAGAGCAGTGGTCAGATACAGAATATATTCTGAAGGGCATGCTCAACAGGATTTGTTTGCAGATACATATGGGGCATGAGAACAGGAGAGGTCGAGAATGACTTAACTTACTTCCAGCCTAAACATTTGAGTGAATACAGCAAAAGAAACAATAAACAGAGCAAAAAGACAACCTACAGAGTGAAAGTTCAGCATATTATTGAAGAAGAGAAAATATTTGCAAACTATGCATCCAACAATGGATTAATATTCAGAATATTCAAGGAACTCAAACAATTTAACAGTAAAAAATCAAGTAACCCAATTTAAAAGTGGGCAAAGGAGATGAATAGGCATTTCACAAAAAAAGATACGCAAATGGCCAGCAGACATAGGAAAAAATGCTCAACATCAGCCTCAGGGAAATGCAAATCAAAACCACATTGAGATATTATCTTATCGCAATTAGACTGGTGATTATCAAAAAGAGAGAGAAAAACAAATGCTGGAGAGGATGTGGAGGAAGGGGAGCTCTTCTACACTGTTGGTGGGACTGTAAATTAGAACAGCCTTTATGGAAAACAGTGTGGAGGTTTCTCAAACAACTACAGATAGAACTACCATATGATCCAGAATCCCACTGCTGGGTACATACCCAAAGGAATGGAAACCGTCATGTTGAAGGGAAACCTGCATTCCCATGTTCATGCAGCTCTATTTACAATAGTCAAGATGTGTAATCAACCTAAAAGTCCATCGATGGATGACTGGATAAAGAAAATGTGGTATATATAGACAATGGAATACTACTCTGCCATAAAAAAGAATGGTATTCTGCCATTCACAGCAACATAGATGAAATTGGAGAAACTTATGTTAAGTGAAATAAGGCAGGTACAGATAGAAGTTACACTATAGAAAAATGGCGACGGGTCTGGAGCGGCCGCGTCAGGAAACAGCGCGATCCTGAGAGCTGTGTGNGGGACAAAAAATTAGTCATTAGGGAGATACAAAGTAAAATCACACACACACACACAAAAGTAAAATCACAATGAAATGCCAGGACATATGCACTAGAGTGTTTATAATTTTTTTAAAAAACTGACAATACCAGGTGTTGCTGAGAATGTGGAGAAAATGGAACCCTCATGCATTGCTGTTGAGAAGGTGAAATCTTGCAGCTGCTTTGGAAAACTGATAATTCCTCAAAACGTTAAACCTAAAGTTATCATATGACCCAGCTCTTTTACTCCTAGGTATATATCAAAGAGAATTGAAAATATATGTTCACACAATAACTTGCACATGAATGTTCATAGCAGCATTATTCATAATAGCCAAAAAGTAGAAATAATCCAAATGTCTGTCGATGCATAAACAAAAAGTGGTATTTTTGTACAAGGAAATATTATTTAGCAAGTAAAATAACAAACTACTGATACATGCTATGACATCAATGAAGAACCTCAAAAACATTAT
>NW_007728633.1:290493-291140 GCF_000696425.1 Galeopterus variegatus | reverse complement strand
AGGAGCCATTTGGCTTTTTTACCGCCAGTATGGGAGTATTGAAAGGCGATTGAGTGGGGCACAGGTATCCCTTCCTGAGAAGGTCCTCAACAATTGGTTGGAGTCCGCGAAGCGCTGTGGTGCTGAGGGGGTACTGAGACTGATTTATATATTTGGAGGGATCTTTTAGCTGAATTGTTATGGGAACGCAGTGGGCAGAAGAAGGGTTGGTGATATCCTAAATAATGTTGTTGATGGGATGAATTAAGGAGGGGTAAGGTGTGTCTTTGTCGTCCTTGGAAATGAGGGCTAAAGGGAATGAGGCTACAGAGGAGGAGGAGGGGGATACAGAGATGGAAACATATAATTGGGCGAGAATACCTCTTCCCAATAAAGGGACAGGACATTGGGGCATGACTAAGAAGGAATGAGAGAAAGAGGATGGGACGCCCTCGATGTGACAGGTTAATGGAGGTGTTTTATGGGGAAAAATATGCTTTCCTCCTATCCCGACTATAGGAGAACTACTGGGTGTAGTTGGTCCCTTAAATTCCTTTAAGACCGAAAATTCCTTTTAGACCTGTGTCTAAGAGGAAGGAAATAGGATAACCATCTACAATAATAGTTACCCTGGGTTCACTTTTTGTGATGTTAATGGTCGGGAAGGA
>NW_007728633.1:289235-289689 GCF_000696425.1 Galeopterus variegatus | reverse complement strand
CCCCAGTGTCCCCTTCTTTGACACTTGGGGCATGGAGTGGTGGGTGGTCTAGGTGAGGGGCAGGTCCACGACCAGTGACCTTATTTCTCACATTTGAAGCATGCCCCAGGGGGGGTTTTGGAGGTGGAGGGCCCAGAAAAGCGTCCAGGAGATGGTCTGATTATCTGGGCCAACATCTGAAGATTGGCCAGGTCAGCCTTTTGTTTTCATCATTCTTTTTCTTCCTCCCTATTGTGGAAAACCTTAAAGGCCACTGATAAGATCTCGGTCTGTGGAGTAGCGGGGCCCTGTTCCAGTTTTTTTAATTTAGTTTTAATGTCAGGGTAGGCTTGAGCCAAAAAGTATGTGATGAGGACATGACGTCCCTCCTCTGAGGAGGGATCCAGGTTGGTGTATTGCTGGAGAGCCTGAGTTAGTCGATTGAGGAACTCGGTTGGAGTTCCCTCCTTTTTTT
>NW_007728633.1:287924-288354 GCF_000696425.1 Galeopterus variegatus | reverse complement strand
GAACTCAGATGGAGTTTCCTCCTTTTTGGAGAATTTCTTGGACCTTTTGGAAATTAACAACTTTGCGGGCAGCCCTCTTAAGACCCATTATTATGCAGGAGGCAAATTGGTCTTGTGCCTGAATACCCTGGATTGTATTATAATCCCAATGTGGATCCTACTCAGGAACTGCGTGTGGGCCGGTTGGGAAGGCGGGATTAACGTGATTGATTTCATCTGCATGAGCTTGGGCTGCGTCCCAGACGCAGCAGCGCTCTTCAGGAAGGAGGGTGTTAGCCAGTAGCATGTAAATGTCATGGTGGGTGAGACTGTAGGCCTGGAGAACCCACTGGAATTCCTTAACTTAAGTGGTGTGATTGGTGGTAAACGATCCTAATTTTCTCTCTAATTGAGTAAGGTCTGCTAGTAAAAAGGGAACATGTACCCTAAC
>NW_007728633.1:266487-286663 GCF_000696425.1 Galeopterus variegatus | reverse complement strand
TACCTAGGGGTCTGCCCAGTGCCCTGAAGGCCATGGTGGGGTGTATTCTCTGTCTTAGGGCCGGGCGTCAGAGGGATACCAGATGATTACAGTAGCCCAGCCTAACATGGTGCCCCCGGAGAGAGACTTACGTTTAGGTGAGCCGGTGGTGGGTGTGGAGAACCAGCGTCGGAGAAAATGGACGAGGGCGAAGCATCAGCAGCGGGAACCACCAAGAGAGTGAAGGAGGTCCGAGAAGGAGTCCCCTCGGGTAAGGGGTGAGCTCCTACCGGGTTTCAGCACCAATGAAAGGACGACAGGACCCGAGCTGACAGTTCACCGGAGAAGTCCCGCTTTATTCGGGGGAGAAGCATACATTTATATAGAGCCGGGTTAGTACACGGGGCGGTAGTTGATTGGCCAGGGGCGGGTAATGATTTCTGATAGGCTGCACCTTGGCGCCAGCGAGATTGTTAGGACCCGGAAGAGAAAAGCGCCATGTTTTAGGGAGTGCCTCCTTTGGGGTCTTCTATGGGGCCTTACACAAGCTATAACCCAATTAGCTACTGGTGTCTCGACTCTTTAAGATGTACACAATATTAACTTGATCTTCTATTTCCCACTTTAGAGAACAGTCAAATGCCCTATCCAAAATTTCTGTGAAGACTTGGGGAGTTGCCATTTTAAATTCCCCTCTAGCTTCAACTTCCTGCCACTCCTAAATCCTGTATCTCCATTCTGATGACATGGGCTCTATTTTATCTACCCCAGTATCAATCTAAATGCAAAACTCAATTCCTTCCCTGTATGTTCCACACATATACCATGAAAAAAAATCAAAACCCACCAAGGCCTCTATGTATGTAGAAGGCTTTATTGAAGATTTAGTGCGGAGTTTACTTACATCATAGAAACATAAAGAACACATTGGCTGAACATACCTATTCAATATTCTTAAATAATTTTTAGCACTCTTCAAGCACTTCATTGTTAACAGGCTATGTTTTCTTTCCTTTATCTTGTCTCTACTTGCCCCTCAAATTCTTTTTATTTCCAATGCACAGAAAATTACCTCTTTCATTTTCTTAACTCCAGCTAACTGAAACAGAATATTGAGGTTTTGAGGATATGGTCATTTCTTTCTCAACTGGATTCCCTAGATAGCTTCTAAATGGTGTGACTCCATCTTTTCCTTCCCACTCCTACCTCCTTTATCCAGAGTGATCTTTCAATACAAATCTGACCAATGCCCTAAGGGCCAACTAGCCCTTCATAAGAGACCTAACTCTTAGAACTTTACACATCTGCTATATTGGTTTGGATCTTATACCTGGAAAATCTTACCCCTCCTCTTTATCGGGTTTAAATCTATTCAACTCTCATTTTAGTTTAAACATCTCTTCCTCCAAGGAAACTGTTTTGACTCCTTCTGGCCTTTTAATTAGATACCCCTACCACATGTTCCCTAATAAACACCACACTTCTCCTATTGTAGCATTTTTCTCAAGACCGGCCGATTGATGTCTTCCCATGTATCTTAGGTGAGGGCAGAGATCGTGTTTGTCTCGCTCAATATTGTATCCTTATCATCTGGTTCGCAGGGGACTTTGTAGTTTTGTTTTGTTTTAAATAAATGAAATAGTAATGTTGTACATGTCCCAGCCAGGTTCGCTCCTTTTGTTCCTCATTTTCTCTTTCTCTGTCTATTCATTCTATTTCCCTCGTCTCTTCCTCACGTTAGCAGTCTGATGTCATTTCCACATTCAGTGCTCAGGCCCTACTTCTCTTCTTTAAAGAAAGGACTATCTCCCCTCCTGGGGACTTTAAAGAAAGGACTATCTCCTTACCCCAAACCCTTGAGATGTACAAGAGCCTACCTTTCACGCCAAATGAGTAAAGTTAAAAAAACAAACAAAAAAAAACTGCGAATGCATTCCCATTATCTTTTTCCTCAAAAGAAGGTAACTAGACAAACCAATAGAACACTTAAGATTAAAGCAAGACAGACGGCAACCGCTCCGCAAACTTTCTCAAACCCAAGGACAACACTTCCTTTTCCCTTCCCCGGAAATGGAAGGAGGAAGAGAAAGGCCCAGAACACAGCGCTCAGGAATTCTTTTTCCTCAGGTCTCTTGCTGGGCGGGGCCTACTGGCTGGTGCCGAATGGCCGGCAGAGCCGTCGCTCCTGGCCGACCCCTCTTCCTATTGGCTGTCCAGGGCACCGCCCCCTGGGCGGGCGGGAGATTCGGTGTACCGCACGCAGGCCTCCCATCCCCCAGCCGGCCTCCGGGTCTGCCTCACTCGGCCCTTGTTGAGAGCCGTTTACTAGGACTTGGCCTCTCGCGCTGGGGCCTAAGCCTCCTTCCCTGCTGCGACGACTCAGCCGGGCAGCGTCCGGTAGGCTCCAGGCGGCCAGAGCCACGCTAGGCGGAGACCTAGCGGTGCGTTGCGGGGCGTCAGGGCACCCTGCCTCCCTTTTCTGCTTAGCTCGGGGCTTTTGAGGTGAGTCCAGGTGCGCTGAGCCCTGCGGCCGAGCTGGGGCGCCCTCGTCCCGAGTCGCCCAGGGCTTCCCCTCGACACCCGGGGCAAGGTCGCTGCGCCTCCCTCTTGCCCTCCACAGGCTGCCCCTGGGCCAAGAATCCCCCGCTAGTGGAGCGCAGCCAACTGGTCAGAGGCTGGAGGCGCAGGCCGAAGTCCGCAAATACTTTTTGGGGTGACAGGCTCGCTTAGGGAAGACCGTTCGTCAGTCTGTCCAGCAGTGGCAGGCCTTCTGTGCAAAGGATGCCTGATACGAACATGCCTGTTTCCCGGCTTACGGAGACCTCTGTCTGGGAAGAGAAAACTGTAAAAATCTGTAACGAAAGTAGTAAAGTGCCCTGTGAAAGGAGCAGGTACAAGGACGGATGAGGGGGTCCTGTTTCCCGGCTTACGGAGACCTCTGTCTGGGAAGAGAAAACTGTAAACATCTGTAACGAAAGTAGTAAAGTGCCCTGTGAAAGGAGCAGGTACAAGGACGGATGAGGGGGATGAGATCACGTCCCCAAACTACCACTGTAGCTAGAATCTTTGACGTCATCCCAGCCTGGAAGCACCAAATGAGTCCGGTTACTAACTGAATAGTCACCTTGGGACAATGCTTGGTTGTAAAATGTTGATAAACGGGTTCTTTGGGTAAAGCTTTTTAAGTTAAAAGGATGTTAAAGCATTACTTCTTATTTTACTATTGAAATCCTAATAGAACTATCTATTACACCTGTTCTAGTTAAATTGCAATCTGACGAAAAGTAGTATGGCCCTATACCTTCGTGTAATAGCACTGCACGTTAAAGGGACAGCATTCATCACTCATTGAGCACTTTGTTAGATGGTGAATGAGGTATAGAGATGTACAAGAGTTCTGCATGGTTAAGTTGAACTTTAAAGTAAAAATACGGATAAGAGGGTACATTTAAGGAGCGTTTTTATATGTCAGGCACATGATCTCATTTAATCGTGACGACGTTGGACAAAGTCATGCAGCTGTAAGATGTGGAGCGCGGTTAGAACGCAGGTTTATCTGATGTTAAAATGGTGCTTAACCACCTTCTTTCCTTGTAGTTATCTCCTTGAACGGAATTGACCTATAAGTACCCAAAGCACTGCCTTGAAGGGTCATAGATGGTCAATAAATATTTGCATTTTATTGTGTAATTGTTAGGTAGTGTTTTTTCAGGAACTGTTGGAGAGAACCGAAGGAAAACTTTCTTAACGAGGTCTTTGCAGAAATTCTTCAGTTTGGTGATTTTGTGCTGTATAAGATGCTTTAAAATCTAGAAAAGGAAATGTTTGTGCAAATGCATTCGGCTACAGACAAGACTGAGAGTTAGGCTGCCTCTGTCCAGGCATTTCTTACGTTAAATACTTTGGGGAAATTGCCTAGGACAATATTCTGTTACCTAGAATATGTTTTTAAATTTTCTTTCTTTCTTTTTTTTTTTTTTTAAAGATGACCGGTAAGGGGATCTTAACCCTTGACTTGGTGTTGTCAGCACCACACTCAGCCAGCGAGCCAACCGGCCATCCCTATACGGGATCCGAACCCGGGGCCTTGGTGTTATCAGCACCGCACTCTCCCAAGTGAGCCATGGGCCGGCCCTGTTTTTAAATTTTCCTTGGAGATCTTATCCCCCCCCCACCCCGCCCACCCCACAAAGAACTACCAAGGTTTTACTAATGAGAGTTATGTAACAGACCTTTACTCCTTTTTTACTTTGACTCCCAGGAAGCTCAGAGCCAAAAGGTCTTTGCATGATTTTATTTTCTGCTTTTGTTTGTATTTTCCCTGATCCAGACTCCGTGTTATATAGTTTATCGTCTGTATTATTGCATTTGTTCATTGTCACTGCTTCAAATCCTTTGTAGAGCACAGCAGTATATAATCAAATAAAAATAATGTAGATTATGCTGAATCTGGCTATGCTCTTTGAAGTATGCTTGATAGAACTAGTGATGTTTCACCTAATGAACCTTAGAGGAACTATATAGATTCTTGAAGTACTGATATGTGGGAAAGTGATTAGACATTTTATGAATAGTTTCCAGAGGTCAAAACAAGCATTTAGGGTAACAAGATTTTTATTTAATGGCAGGAAAGATACGTGGTGTAATAGACTGACCAGGAATTTAGGAATCAGTCAAATCTAACTCACTTTCTAATTATGTGAATTTGGGTGAATAATATTTAACCTAAGTTTACTCATCTGTAAATTGGAGAAATTATATACATAAACACAAGTTATGCATATATATATAGAGAGAGACACAAAATATCTACCTTAAAGAATCTGAGGATTTAATGAGCTGGTGTAAATAAAAATGCCTAATATTGTGCCTCACAAACAGTCCCTCAAAAAAACCTATTCATTTTATACAAATATAAAGGAATTGTTAGTTTATTTTACATAAATATGTAAATATATTAAGCTTTTAAAGTATGTAAATATATTAAGCTTTTTCTCTAATACACCCTGATTCCCCATAATGGAAGCAGTATCATCACTAGAAAAATGGCTCAGGAGGACATATTTTACTAGCAGTGGTCACATAAATTATAAAATATAAACCTTACAGAGTTATTGTGAGGATTAAGTGAGAATACATTCATATTACTTAAAACTATGTCTAGCACAAAATCTCCAAATTTTATCCTCCTATCCCCTAACCCCATCCAGATATTTTCAGTTTCTAGGGCTTCTTGACCAAAAAGGTAATGTTCATTTTTGTCCTTTATTATAGCATCATGACAGCTTTGGCTTTGTAAGGACTACATTTATCTATTCATCATGTTTGTTACAACTTGTGGACTTCTTGGCTTTGTCCTGTTGCTTTTGTTTTCCTGTTAACTGACCCCTGACTAAGTTCTTTTTCCAGTTACAGGTGACTCTGAATTTTCCAGCTGCAGAATGTGTAGTACCTTAAAAGGTAAATGAAAACTGAAACAAGTCATTTAAGCATACCAGTTGTCAAAAGAAAATTTGGCAACAGTGAGTCTCATCGAGAGACACAGTAATAGTTCCTCTTGTCAGAAGAAAAGGCAAAAACAGGAATTATAAGAGAGAGGAGAGAAAAAATATTCACCGAGAGCAGTGAATCTTAATTTATATTTTTTGTGTAAACTGATTAGCAGGCAGCAGTTGGAATTGTCATTAGTTAGTTTTAGACCATTAGCATTATAAGTTCTGAAACTCAATTTTGTCAGAATAGCTAGAGTTGATCCAACTTTTGCTTGCCAGACTGAAGTTAGTTCAGTGAGGAACTGACTATAAAGTGTTGGAAAGATTCGTGTTAACTACCTAGTTACCTAGAAAGCCATATTCATAATCTTAAAGTTGTTTGTAAGCATACAATAAAAATAAAGGGGGTAGTACTTGAGGGTTATTCGCTCCAGGCTGAAGTATCACAGACTTACCCCTATGGACTATGTCTTTCTAGTGAACAGATAATAAAATTCACCAAACCATTATTCTTTATTTGGCTGCCCCTTTTCTAAACTCTCATGTATTTACCACCCTGTTTCTGTCAGTGTAGAAACGGGTTGTTATGTAGGTTGGTTAGAGACTATTCTTTTCCTGAGATTATTTATTATTATTCTTTACAGACTATTCTTTTCCTGAGATTATTTTAGTTACTTTGATTGGATTTAGCTCTCCTCAAATCTTAGACATCTCCTACCCTCTTCACCCATTTTTCAGATAAAGAATTGAGTTAGCTACAGTGAAAACTTAATACAATAATGCATAATATATTTTTCATACTTAAGATTTTTTAAATTATACATATACGTGTATTCATTATAAGAATGTTTAATTTATTTGGCAATTGATATGAATTCATCACTTTTGAGTGATATATTGCTTTTGTTTAGGTTGGCAATGATGAGTAAACTGGAATTAAAGGAAGACAAGATGCTGGAGGTTCAATTTGTGGGAGATGATGATGTTCTTAATCACATTCTTGATAGAGAAGGAGGTACTGAATGATTATACAATTGAAGAGATGCTTATGTAATGCTTATGGATTGTTTCACTTTTGAAAATATTTTAACATTCTATTTTGAAAATATAACACAGTATTTGATCTAGAAAGGCTAAGTAAAAACTGGTCTTTTAGTTTACTTCTTTCAAATTTTAATTGAAAATTTAAAGTGATAAAGCCTTATCTAATATGAAATGCCCAGTAGTAGTGATAAATAACTGCTCATTGTAATATAAAATATGTAGTTATTTTGACCCCCCCCAAAATATACACTTTCAAGGTCGTTTGGTTTTTAAACTTAGTTATATAAACTGTGGAAGGATGGTTAGTACTTTTAATCAAAGAGAAAATATTGACTTTTTTTTCCAGGTCTTAAGTAATGACAGTGTAAGTAGTACAGTTTGTTTACTTATTTAAATGTAATGTTTAAAAAGAATTTATACCTGTCATATTCTGATTCTTTGGATGTTCTTATAGGAACTAAATTAAAGAAGGAGCGAGCTCAGCTTTTGGTCAACCCTAAAAAAATAATAAAGAAGCCGGAATATGATTTGGAGGAAGATGGCCAGGAAGTCTTAAAAGATCAGAACTATGTAGAAGTTTTGGGAAGAGATGTTCAAGGTATCTGAGGAGGGGGAAATGTATACTCATATTTCTGCTAGTAGCAGAAATTGCTTTGCAAGATACACAAAAATATTATGGTGGGTTAGATAATAGTGTGCTATATTATGTTTCTCATTGGAAAAGCATTTGATTCAAGTCTTTTTCTACAGTTCTCTCTTTTTTTTTTTTAACAAAAAACCAGTTCTGCACTTAATTATTTTTAGAAAGAAGGAATCTACAGATCAACCACTACGAAGTTACTTTTTTTTTTTTTATTTTTTTTGTCTTTTTCATGACCGGTAAGGGGATCACAAACCTTGGTGTGGTGTCACCCGCACCGCGCTCAGCCAGTGAGCGCACTGGCCACTCCCATATAGGATCCGAACCCGCGGCGGGAGCATAGCTGCGCTCCCAGTGCTGCACTCTCCCAAGTGCGCCACCCACGAGGCCGGCCCATGAAGTTACTTTTAAGATATTTATATTTTTAAGTTATTTAAAATAATTTCAGGCCGGCCTGGTGGCACACTGCTACAGTGCGCCGCTTGGGACTGTGGCGGCGCTCCCGCCGAGGGTTCAGATCCCACATACAGACCGGTTCCCGCTCACTGGCTTAAAATAATAATAATAATAATAATTTCATGAACCAAGTCACTTTGTTGTTACCTTGATCTTTAGAGAAATAGTTAGAAGGAACATTTCAGGAAGTAGTGTTGTTCCAACCTAGGTATGCTGGTATTGTAGGTTTTTTGGTTTTTTTTAACACCTAAGCCTGATGTAATCCTGCCAGATTATACATAACTTAAAACATTCTTTTGTTTTTGCGGGGAGCAGCTGGCCGATATGGGGATCCAAACCCCGTGACCTTGGTGTTATAAGGCCACACTCTTTTCAGCTGAGCTAACCAGCCAGCCCACTTAAAACATTTTTTAGGCTTGAATTATAGTTTGGTTAGGGGTTTTCTAGATATAAGGAACATGGATCCACTCAAGGAGCTTAAAAAAATAAAGATCAAGGAAAGAAATCAGTAGTTGGGCACAAGGAGCACTGGAAACATTAAAAACCGGAGAACTTTGTTCTCATGGGTCTCCTAGTCTACCTTACGTCATCTCTGTGCATCTGTTCCCCCATGCCACCTATCTCCCTCATGTACATGTTTTTTTATTCTACTTACTGTATAAATGGCCACTATTACTACTCCTCAACTTTCTCTCTTCTTAAGTCATAATGCTTCTTCTGGTTTAGTTCTCAGTGTTAAATGAGTTGGTTTTCCAGTTTCCCCATTCTAGATTCTCAAGAGTGAATTTAGCTCACCTCATCTTTTTAACCCAGGACATAGAAATAACATGTGATTAGAATATCTGCAGACAAACCACAATTGAGTTATCCGTGCCTATTACCTAGTTCATTAACTGGGATGGGAGTAGAATCATATACCCCATGTATACAGTCATACAAAAATGACTATACCTAATTTGAAACCATTTATTTTAGTTAATAGCTTTTATCAAGTCTTTCTAAATCATTTAACTTTGCATAGGAACTACTTGATATTTTTAAATTCATATTTTGTATGCTAAACATTTAAGGTATATAATTGCAGTAACAAGTTCTCTTATAAGTAGACTTGTTCACATGTAGAAACTATTTGTGCTAGAAGTAGCATTGCAGATCATTGGGCTGAATATGAACTGGTCAATAAATGGTGTTCAGACAATTAGATGTTCCTAGGAAAAGAAGAAATTGGATCCCTACCTTCCATTATAAACAAATTAATTACCTTGACTAAATATTTAAAAAGAAAAAGAAAATTATAAATGCTTTTAGAAGAAAATATAAAAGAATATGGTTTTGATCTTGATTATAAAAGGTTTCCTTATAAAATGTGTAATCAAAAGAAAAGACTGACAAATTAAACTAATTAAAATTCAGCACTTTTTAAGAGAATGAGAAGACAAGCTAGAGGCTGGGAGAAAATACTTGCAAAAGACACATTTAATAAAGGACTTTTACCCAGAATATACAAAGAACTCCTAAAACTTTACAGTAAGAATACAAACAACTCAGTTAAAAAATGGGCAAAGGACCTGAACAGACACCTCACTGAAAAAATCTACAGATGGCAAATAAGCATATGAAAAGATGCTCGACATATGTTATTAGGGAATTGCCAATTAAAACAACAATGAAATACCACTACATACTTATTAGAATAGGCAAAGTCCAAGACACTGACAGCACCAAATGCTAGCAGGGATGTGGAGCAACAGGAAGCCATTTATTGCTGGTTGGAATGCAAAATGGTACAGTCCTTTGAAAGGCAGTTTGGCAGTTTCTTAAAAAATTAAACATACTGGGCCGGCCCCGTGGTGCACTCGGGAGAGTGCAGCGCTTGGGAGCGCAGCGGCGCTCCTGCCGCGGGTTCGGATCCTATATAAGGATGGCTGGTGCGCTCACTGGCTGAGTGCTGTGCAGGCGACACCAAGCCAAGGGTTGCGATCCCCTTACCAGTCACAAAAAAAAAAGACCAAAAAAAAAAAAAAAATTAAACATACTCTTATCATACTATCCAGGAATCATGCTTCTTGGTATTTACCCAAATGAGTTGAAAACTTAAGTCTGCAGCATGTGATGTGTATAGCAGTTTTACTCATAATTGCCAGAACTTATAAGCAACAAAGACGTCCTTCAGTAGAAGAATGGATAAACAAACTGTGGTACATCCTGACCATGGAATATTATTCAGAACTTGAAAATAAAATTAAAGGGCCGAGCCCATGGCGCACTCAGGAGAGTGCGGTGCTGGGAGTGCAGCAGCGCTCCCGCCACGGGTTCGGATCCTATATAGGGATGGCCGGTGTGCTCACTGGCTGAGCGCGGTGCAGCCCGTCTCAAGAAGGACAAAAAAAATAAATTTAAAAGGGCTAGCAAGCCATGAAAAGACATGGAGGAATCTTGAATGCATGTTACTAAATGGAAGAAGCCAATCTGAAAAGGCTGTATATACTGTATGATTCCAACAATATGACATTCTGGAAAAGGCTAAACTATGCAAACAGTAAAAAGATCATTGTTTGCCAAGAGTCAAAGGGGAAGGAAGGGCAATTCTCTGGAACACAGGGTTTTTAGGGCAGCGAAACTATTTTGTATGATACTGTTATGATAGATACATGTAATCATACATTCATCAAAACCCATAGAATGTACAATCCCAAGAGTGAACCCTTGTGTAAACTGTGGGCTATAGACGACGATCTATCATTGTAGGTTCACCGTTTGTAGTACCACTCTTGTGGGATGTTAGTGGGGTAGCTATGCATTTGTGAGGGTAGAGAATATGTGGAAAATCTCTGTACCTTCCACTCAGTTTTGCTGTGAACCTAAAACTATTCTAAAAATTAAAGTTTACTTTTTTTTAAGTTAGTACTTGTCTTCAAGTGACAGAGATTGAAAAGACAAGACAACATAGAGAAGATATTTCTTCCATAAAGAAGAAACTTGTGAAAAAATGTTCAGCATCATTAGTGATTAAGGAAATGCAAATTTAAGACACCTCTCCCCATGAAATTCATTTACACTCATTGGACTGGCACAAAGATTAAGGAGTCTGGATAGTACCAAATGTTAGTACAAATATAGACCAATGGGAACTCTTACACAACACACAGAGTGAACACCTACTTTGGTAAAGTTTGGCACTATTTTGTTATAACCCCACTCATGTTAACATAAATTACATATATTTAAATGTAAAGCTACTTGTTGCCAAAACACAATTTTGGTGAGAAAGGCATTGTTTTACATTTTAGCAAATCTCTGTAATGTCTGGGTTAGTAAAAGACAACTGGGTTTTCATGTCTGCTTCACACATGCCATTAAATGACAGGGTGATGTGTCATCACATGTCATGTAGTCTCTGAAATACCTCACTGTTCACTCTTGGTTGAGAATCAAAAGTTAATATTTTAGTATTACTGTGAAATAGTTTTGGCCTCAGGGACCCGCAGACCACACTTTGAGATTCACTGTACTAGAGAGTAGGCTACTAGAAAGGAGTGTTCAGTATGTTGTAGGCAGCAACTGATATTTAAAGAGGAAATAGAAGAATGTCAATTAAGTCAAGCTTTGTTAAGACAGCTACCATATGACAGGTGTGTAAATCTCAACCTCAACAATTGTACTTTGCAATGTTTGCTTCAAGAAAGAAATGTAACTAATGAAGTGCCTTTGTCCTCCCTCCTCAGGGGCAACTACTGTTATGAATAGATCTCTCTCTAGACTTGGGTTTTGCTTTGTTTTTATATTTTTACATATATTTTTGTATATCTGTTAATAATATGTTTCGCATGTTAAAATTTACATAAGCAGTATCTATTATGTATTTTTAAATGTTTTGTATATAAATACGTATTGTTAAACTTTTATGCAAAGTAGTGAAGGGTACAAATCTTAAGATTTTAATTAAAATTTTATCTTTTTTTCCCCTGTTAATTAACTTCATCCCTTTTTCCTAAATGCACGTTGCATATTCTTTTTCAGAGTCCTTGAAAAATGGCTCTGCTGCAGATGGTGGGAATAAAGTATATTCTTTTCAGACTAGGAAACACTCGGAAAAAATGGCTAAATTAGGTATGTTGCTTTTTTGATTTCTGTAATCACTATTCACCTTTTGTGAGGTATATTTAACCACATTCCCCATGATTATCATCCCATTGCATTCCCTACAAGAATGATGAGAGATTACTAAGAGAGAATGATGAAACATTTCCCTAAATGAATGATGTCATTTTATATTAAATATACTAAAGCTCATTAATATTTTTTCATGTTCAGATGTCTTCTGTTCTTAGCCAGATTATAAGCTGCTCATAGTAGGAACCCATTCTTCATTTTTCTTTTGTTCTTCTCACGATATCTAGTTTAGGTTCTTACCAAATTTTGTGAAGTAATAAGTGATTTGAGGGTCACACAGAGATTTCAGAATTTATTGAATAAGCGTTTTACACTGTAGGGCTGGCAGGTTAGCTCAGGTGGTTAGAATGAGATGTTATAACACCAAAGTCAAGGGTTCAGACCCTCATAACAGCCAGCTGCCCCCAAAAAAGTTTTACACTGTATGTAGAAAAATGTTTGTATTATAGAAAACTGTTCACATAAAATTGTTAGGAATGGTCTGTTCTAACATTTTTCTTAACTAAGTTACCACCTGTACCAATTAGAGTTCAATTGCTGATTTTCCGACATTGGAAAATCAGGAAAATCCTAGGAAAATAGAGCAGGACGAAGAACAATGGTGAAACTAGACTAATAAATTACATATAAAATTAAAATTAATGTGGTCAATTTAATTCTCTAAAAAAATTCAGATGGAATTGTATTTGTATTTTGTAGTATGAAGGGTCATCATTTTTGAAAGCCTTAAGAAAAGGAAATAATATGTGAAAGCACTTTGAAAATTAAGATGGTCTATAAGTATATAAAAGTTCAGGAATATCAAAAAGTCAAGAGCATGAGAATAATAATTAACCATGTGGTAAAATATAATAGATGTATAAGAGAGCTTATAATCTATAATTATAAAACATCTATGTATATTCTTAAGTGGTGTATTTTCATTGAATCTAGCCAGTGACCTATGTAAACATTCAAAGTCAAGTGAAAAATCACACTTAAGTGTTAACACTGATGAGGGATATAAAGGAAATAATTATAAAACCCGTGTTTCTGAACATAATATGATTTAATCACTTACCAAATTCAGTTTTTCTGAAACATGTAACATTAAACACATCACTAATTTTGAATATAACTTAATACATACAGTAATTTACATTAATTGATGTGTTTCTTAGTGTTTATTATTTACATCAGGAAATTAAAAGTTTAGGACTGGCAAATTTGCTCAGTTGGTTAGAGTGTGATGTTGTAACACCCAGGTCAAGGACTCAGATCCCCATACTAGCCAGCTGCCAAAAAAAAAAATTAATAAATAAACGTTTTTAGGTCTGTAAAAATGACTGAACCCTGTGTAGGAGCACTGAGAAACCAGAGAAGAAATGCTAATATAATTATTGGAGAAAACATCAGATAGACACGAAAACCAAAGGAAATCCTAGAAGAATAGAACAGGACAAAGAACATTGGAGAAAGAAGAGAAATATTAGTGCAAAGGAGAGTGGAACTCACAAGAGTAATCAAGTAGAATTTCTCCCCGTGGTTAATCAATGTGCGCTTAACTTAATGTGTTTTATCTGCGAACACTGCAAAAAACTAGAATATTGTCCTCATGTTCTGCATTTCTGTCATCATGTCTGTAAAAAATATACATTTTAGAGTCATGAACAAATTCTGATTATTTAGTCTTTGTTATGACTATGAAGTTTCAGGAGCACAATTTGGTAGACTGATATGTTTAGTTAGGGCCTATGCTTAATTATTATACCCTTTAAAGAGTTTCTTTTACTCATTAAGTATTGTTGCTAATTTTGTTTACACCTAAATATATCAGTAAAATAGAATACCTTAATGTTTTATAAATAACATTATCTTTCAGAAAATCATATATTACTCTGAGTATAAACGATGATTTCATATAATTAGGCTAACCAAAATATAAGGTTAGAAATAGACTAGGGGTTTAATTGGAAGTTTTTGTAAAGTACAGAGAATATGTCCAGGGTAAGAAAAAAAATGTAATCAAAAGAGCAATGGGGGCCGAACCCGTGTCTCACTCAGGAGAGTGCGGCGCTGGGAGCTCCAAGGCCACAGGTTCGGATCCTATATAGGCATGGCCGGTGCGCTCACTGGCTGAGCGCGGTGTGCGGATGACAGCAAGCCAAGGGTTCCGATCCCCTTACCGGTCACACACAAAAAAAGAGCAACGGCACAAGTATCAAGTAGCAAGAACAGCAAGGAATTCAACCAGCTTGGAAAAAGGGAAGACTTTAGGAAAAGTAAAAATAGTTTGAGATCCAGCAATCCCACTACTGGGTATACATCCAAAGGAAATGAAACTAGAATGTTGAAGAGATATCTGCAGTCCCATATTCATTGTAACATTATTCACAATAGCCAAGATAAGGAATCAACCTAAGTGTCCACCAAAAGATGAATGGGTAAAGAAAAAGGTATATATACACAATGGAATACTATTCAGCCTTAAGAAGGAAGGAAATCCTGTCATTTGTGACAACATGGATGAACCTAGAAGATACTATGTTAAATGAAATTAGCCAGGCACAGAAAGACAAGTAATGCATGATCTTACTTATATGTAGAACCTGAAAAGTCAAACTCACAGAAGCAGAGAGTGTAATGGTGGTTACCAGAGGCTGGGGTTGGGGGTAATGGGGAGCTGTTGGTCAAACGATACAAAATTTGTTAGACAAGAGGTGTAAGTTCTAGAGGTCTATTGAACAACAGAGTGGCTACACTTAATTAACAGTGTATTGTATACATGAAGATTGCTAAGAGAGTAGATTTTAAGTGTTCTCAAGTAAATGATAGAATATGAGGTTAAATAAATAAAATATCCTCAATAAAAAAAAGGAAAATAGATTGATTAGGACCAGATATTAGACTAATGAGAAGCTATTATTAGGCAAAGAGGACTTTTATTTTGAAATTTTCAATATGTTATGGACTGGTTTATTGCATAAAATGAAATACAGATGAATTATTAGAAAAATGAAGAAAGACACAAAATATCTGTGTTAATTTTTTGTTATTAGAGTCAATGGTCATACAATTACATTTTCAGTTAATATCATCAGGACAAATGTAACATAGGAACAATAAAAGAATTATGAAAACTACATGTTTATTGAAAGCACATATACTGTGCTTATATGAGGAGTCTTCAAAAAGTTCATGGAAAGATTTCTATTATCTTTTAATTCTATTTTTCCACAAACTTTTTGAAGTGCCTTCTTAGATGATAAATATAGAGCAGAGGTCAGCAGACTTTCTGTAAAAAGCCGACAGTAAATATTTTCAGCTCTGTGGGCTAGACAGTCTCTGTTGTGACACCCCAAATTTGCTGTTAGAACTCAAAAGCAGCCACAGACAATAGGTGTGGCCATGTTCCAATAAAACTTAAAACAAGTGCAAGGCCCAATTTGGCCCGTAGGCTTATAGCTTGCTGACCCCTCACATACAGAATCACTATTTGTGACTTTATGTCATTCATAGTTGTAACAAAACAAAAATTTATGTGTTAAATAGTGATTCACTGTATTAAATGATTGTACACACACTTTGAGCAAACATTTTGTGTATCAGTATTTAAAGTTTTAAATTTGACAAATGAGCTTATTTCTTGCTTAGATATGTATATCTAAACTTTGTTTTAATAACATTCACAGAAGAAAAAACAGCCTTACAGAAGTATATTGACAAATATAGAGATTTTAAGCAATATCAACAAACTTAAGATATGCATTTTTTACTAATTCAAAATGATGTGATGATGTAGTCTCAAAGTTCATCTTTAATCCTTCACCAGAAGCCAGTTCTAAAAATATATCCTATAAAGTTATAGTTAAATTGAAATTATCTTTTGGCAAATGTATTAGTCCATTTTTGTTTTGCTTATAACAGAATACCTGAACTGGGTAATTTATAAAGAAAAGAGGTTTATTGGGCTCACGATTTGGGGACAGCTGCATGTGGTATGGGCATCAGGCTGCTTCTACTCATGGCAGAAAGCAGCAGGTACCAACTGATCACATGGCAAGAGGAGGCAAGAGGAAGCAAGAGAGAGAGGGAGAGGAGGTGCTAGGGTCTTTGAAATAATGAGCTGTCATGGGAACTAATAGAGCGAGAACTCACTCACTACCCCTGCCCCCAGGGGAGAGGCATTAATCCCTTCATGAGGGATCTTCCCCCATGACTCAAACAGCTCCCAACACTGCCACACTGGGGATCAGATTTCTTTCTTTTCTTTCTTTTTTTTTTTTTTTAAAAGATGACCGGTAAGGGGATCTTAACCCTTGACTTGGTATTGTCAGCACCATGCTCACCCAGTGAGCAAACCGGCCATCCCTATATGGGATCCGAACCCGTGGCCTTGGTGTTATCAGCACCGCACTCTCCCAAGTGAGCCACAGGCCGGCCCTGGGGATCAGATTTCTACATGAGTTTCAGAGGACAGTAACATCCAAACTCTTTCAGTAAACAAATGAATTCCAGATTTTATACACTTTTGGATTGAGGTCCACAAATTAACCTTGAAATATACCATGCTGTAGTACGTCCTGTTGTGTATAACTAGTACACAACTCAAGGAGAATGTGACTCTCACATGAGTTTAACAACACTCAGACTGTTCCCCTGTTCAACAAGATGTATTCATGAGGTTAAATATTGCAGTAATATTAAACAACTATAAAAGTCTTTAAATATTCTTCATTTCTTATCATGAGCCAGTAACACTTTATGGACTGACACTAGCCTTTGGACTATATATTTTGAGAAGTATTGTTATATAGGATGGCTTGGCATAAGGTAATTAGGAAAGCATCATCATAGTATTATTTTATTTTGGCCCTACACCAAAGATTTAGAAATGGAATGAAGAGTATTCATTTTAATTGTGAAAAAGATACTGAAAAAAATAACAGCATAAGGGAACACATGAAAGAAAAAAAAAAAAAACTTCCATGTTTCAGCAGGTATGAAGAAACTGTGAAGGAGGCTTACCTAGGGGCCGGCCCGTGGCTCACTCGGGAGAGTGTGGTGCTGATAACACCAAGGCTACGGGTTCGGATCCCATGTAGGGATGGCCGGTTAGCTCACTGGGTGAGCGTGGTGCTGACAACACCAAGTCAAGGGTTAAGATCCCCTTACTGGTCATCTTTTAAAAAAAAAAAAAAAAATGAAGGAGGCTTACCTAAAACAGAACATGACAAATGTGATTTGGACAAATTTTGAGGTATTGATGATACGTCTGGGTAGAGTAGGGCTTGACCTGTGGCATCCATCTGGAATTAACTCATTGATTAGAGGTGGCTGCCCGAAGCATTATATGTGAGTACTTTAAGAAGTTCATGGAAAAATTGAATTAAAAGATATTATGAATTATTCCATGACTTACTGAAGACCCCTCATATTGAGAAGGATTCTCAGAGATCAGGCTCAGCATGAAACTGTAGTAATTGTTTGGTCATAGGTGTGGGAAGGGCAAAATATATTGACAGTAGACAATGAAACTTATTGAGAGGGTAAGCGGGCTAGACAGGAGATACAGATACTTTTTAGCTTAGAAGTAAGAGGTAAGCATTAAGAGGAGATGAATTCACAAAGGAGACGCTTGAGGAAGGGCCAAGCAGTGATATCCATGTTTCTGCCAAAATTTACAAAAAGTAATTTTGTTTTAAATTATTTAAGAGCAGTACTTGAAAGTCTATATGATGGAGCTGTTGCTTCTTAAAAGTGACTCATTCAGCTATCATTTATTGGCCTCCTACTATGGAGGACTGAAGATACCAAAATGATTAAGACAGTTCTTCACAGATAGGTAAAGATTATACCTATCAATAGAAATAGAAACAAAATAATTGCTCGTAAGTTTAATGAGTGCTATAATAATGATAGCTATTACTACTGAGCAATTATTATACGCCAGGATCTGTGCTTAGTACTTTATGTATTCATATATACAGGTGCTCCTCGACTTAACGATGGGTTTACATCCTGATAAACCCATCGTAAATTAAAAACATCATTAAGTTGAGAATGCATTTATTTTTATTTTTTTATTTTTTATTTATTTATTTATTTTTTAAAAAGATGACCGGTAAGGGGATCTTAACCCTTGACTTGGTGTTGTCAGCACCACGCTCAGCCAGTGAGCGAACCGGCCATCCCTATGTGGGATCCGAACCCATGGCCTTGGTGATATCAGCACCGCACTCTCCCGAGTGAGCCACGGGCTGGCCCAAGAGAATGCATTTAATACACCTAACCTACTGAACACCATAGCTTAGCCTAGCATACCTTAAATGGGCTTAGATCAATTACATTAGCCTACAGTTAGGCAAAATCATCCAACACAGAGCTTATTTTATAATAAAGTGTTGAACAGCTCATGTAATTTATCGAATACCCTACTGAAAGTGAAAAACAGAATGTTTGTATGGCTGCTCACCGTTAACATACACAGTTGTAAGTACCATCATAAAGCTGAAAAATCATTAAGTAGAGCTATGGTAAGCTGGGGACCCTCTGTATGTATGTAAGAGCCAGAAGCTTAGGTAGGTTACATAACTCATCCAAAATCACACATAGGTGGTGGAGCCACGTTTAGATTCCAAGTCTGTTTGATTTCAAAGCCTGCACTCTAAACTACTACCACCCAGTCTCCATAGAGTTATTATGTACAGGTTACAGTGGTTGCCCAAAGTAGAAAGGGATACATTTGGGGCAACTCAAGAAATGCTCCAGAGGTGGTGATGCCAATTCTTGAGGGATGAACAGGAGTTTGTCAGGAAGACTAGGAGAAAGGGATATTCAAGAGAAAAAGGCATGATCCATCCAGGCAACTGTAAATCATGCGTATGGTTGGAGCACAAACTGCAAAATGAGCTCTAGTAAAGATAAGACTTGATCAGTTTTAGGGGGCTGGATGGTGGAAGGCCTGTATATCAAGCAAAGGAATATATATTCCATCTGTGGATAAGGTGAGAGGAAATCATTGGGTGGTTTTAAGCAGAGGTGTTACTTGATCCGATTTGTGTCTTAGAACGCTCCTGCTGGTAGTGTGAACTGGCTGCTCTTGTAGTCCAGACAGATGTGATAAGAACCAGAGCAAAGGTGGGAGCTGTGGGAATAGGATGAGGTTATGAATTTGAGATGCAGTTAGGAATGGTAGAAGGGTGGGAAGCTGGGTACTAGGATGATCCTGGGATTTCTGCACTTAACATCTTGATAGAGGTACTGTGAAATAGGTAAGGAATACAGGAGGAAGAGGAGATTGCAAGGAAAGATAATCATCCTAGCCATTGTGCCTGGTGCTTATCAGACATGAGTTTGAGTTGCCCAAGAGGTATTTGGGTGTCTCCCTATCTCTGTGTGCTCACAGGGATGACTATCTTGTTCTTTTTCCCCTTCAATTCTTCTTTCCTTCTCCCTGTTTCCTTTGTAGTCTAATAGTTATTTAAAATCAGAATTTTTTTTTTTGTCCTTTTTGAGACCGGCCACACCACGCTCAGCCAGTGAGCGCTGTGAGCACACCGGTCATCCCTATATAGGATCCGAACCCGCAGCGGGAGCGCTGCTGCGCTCCCAGCGCCGCACTCTCCCGAGTGCGCCACGGGCTCAGCCCTTAAAATCAGAATTTTTATGTTTCAGTATAAAACCAAAATTATCTCAGCTAATTCGCTTGGTACTGAAGTTTCTTTCCTATCCCATGATCAGTGGCCTTTAATCCGAAAATGGTATATTTTTCTATTGTAAAGAGAGGACCAAGGATGGTGCCTTTGGCATGTCTGGAATGTTGGGGAGGATGAAGACAGTGAAGAAGAAATAAAATAACTACCAACAGTAGCCAGGGAACCAGGTTAATGTCATAGGACCCAGATGGAGGAATAATTTCAAGCAAAGATTTTTAAAAACCTTAGTGAATCATATAGAAGACCCAGAAGATAAAGAAAAAAGAAGCCTATGCATTTGTGGATACTGTCATGAGAATCTTGCGTTAGTTTCAAGACTGGATGATAAAAATGGAAGCTGGGTTAGAAAAGGTTTAGGAGCTGGTAAAATGGCTTTAACTCATACAAATTTAACTATACCTTATCCATCAAAAAAAAGAAAAAAATTTAACTAGAGTGTACCTTTTTTCTCGGCTGAGCAATGTCCCAGTGTGAGTATTAATTTGGGAAATGTAATTCTGTTCCTTCCTTTGGGCTCATTTCCCACATGCCTCTCACAGTGTGAGTGTGTGAGCATTATTAAAGATTGTATTTTTCATTTAAAATGGCCCCTAGGGCCGGCCCGGTGGCGCACTGCTACAGTGCACCGCTTGGGAAGTGCGGCGGCGCTCCCGCCGAGGGTTCGGATCCCACATACAGACCGGCCGCTCACTGGC
>NW_007728633.1:240920-265487 GCF_000696425.1 Galeopterus variegatus | reverse complement strand
CAAAAAAAAAAAAAAACAAAAAAAAAAAAAAAAATGGCCCCTAAACAGAAGCCAACTATTTCATCTGATGCTCAATTGACAAAACAGCCATCTGTTTAACATTGTATTGTATACATTATTCATATATATTGTAGACTTTTAGACACAAAATAAATTATACCACACTTTATGGGAGATTTAAGAGATTTTATTTTTTTTCCTTTTTGTCTTTTTTACTGACCGGTAACGGGATTGCAACCCTCGGTGTTGCGCCCGTACCGGGGACCGGCAACGGGATCGCAACCCTCGGTGTTGCCCCCGCACCATGCTCAGCCAGTGAGTGGGAACCGGTCTCCACATGGGATCCGAACCCTTGGTGGGAGCGCCGCTGGGCTCCCAAGCGGCGCACTCTCCGGTGCGCCACCAGGCCGGCCCAGATTTAAGAGATTTTAAAGTATAATTTTTTAACCATGCACNATGGGATCCGAACCCTTGGTGGGAGCGCCGCTGGGCTCCCAAGCGGCGCACTCTCCGGTGCGCCACCAGGCCGGCCCAGATTTAAGAGATTTTAAAGTATAATTTTTTAACCATGCACAGTTTTCACTTGATTTTAGATCCCGCTTTCTAGCCCTTCTTTCTCATCTCCTAGCAAAGATGTACTTCATGTATACGTGGTAAGAAATGGAAGGAGTATTAGTTGTCAATGGAGAGGAGAGTATGATAATTGGAGGAAGCAGCAAGGTCAAAGTTAGTTCTTTATTTGTATTTTTTGGAGAAATGTGTGGATAATTGAAGGAAGATTTGAAGATGCTGGAAAGGCAGCTAATAAAGGTGAAAGCAGTAGTGCTTTTAATAAGGGTAGGTTTATCCTTCTGATAAAAATAGCAGGCGGGTGCTTTTTTTCTTTTTTTTTTAAGAATTTATATAAGTGAAATAAGGCTATTTCCTTCTTTATCTGCTATAGTTTATTAAAATGTTTTTATATATTTCTTTGTCTGTTTATAGCTTCAGAACTAGCAAAAACACCAAGAAAAAGTGTTTCATTCAGTTTGAAGAATGATCCTGAAATTATGATAAACATTCCTCAAAGTAGCAAAGGTAAAACTATCTCAGTTCTTTGAAAAGAGTTTTCATAGTTGTTTCAAGTTACAGTATGTTACTTTTTTTCTTGTCTAAGTGAATTTTTATATATTTTCTTCTTTTCTGAAAATTTATTCAGCAAAATGCAGTTAATAAACCTATGTGCCTAAGTGTACCCATATTTAGGAGTCAATTAAAGAAAAAAATGTCTGTGCTAATTTTAAGTCCTGTTTTCATTTACTTGAGGTTGCTTTGGTAAATTCTACATAAAAAGAGCTTTTGAGGTTTGGAAGTCATAGTTTGTGGAGAACTGTGGAGAACCTGTTTTTGAATGATCCATTCCAACTAGATTAAACAGTGTACTTCTTAATTAAAAGTGAAAAAGGGTTCCATTTTTTCATATTAGGATGCTATAGAAATGTAGGAAATAGCTGTCAATAATGGGAGTAGTCATGAAATTAATAGTAATAATTCACCTTCTACTGGAAATGTAATTAATTGAGAACTCAACAATATGTGGTAGCTTCTGTAGAAACTGCAACTTTGCTTTTTATGAAACTAGACCATGATGAAAGATGAAGTATTTTTGTAGTAAGTCATAGCTTTTTATTTCATTCTTTAGAGCATTCTGCTTCAGACAAAGTTCAGCTGAAGGTAAGCAATTGACTCAAAACAAGCAAAAACCTTAATGTTACAAAGTAAGACATGATGAAAAACAGTTATTTCATCTCTTAGTATATATATAGTGCTTTATATAGATATTTGCCAGTTAAATACCTAACTCGTGGATGAGGAATTTGAGATTCAGAAAGGTGAAGTGACTTGCCTAAGTTCACCTAACTAAAAAAGAGAAAAGCTGGAAAATGAAGTCAGATCTTCTGGAGCCAACTGTTGTGCTTTTTCTTCTGTGTCAGAACTATCTCCAGGTGTTTTTAACTTTGTAGAGCTGGCCTGGGAATTTTATATGTTTTTGTTTTACTTTTATATATAATGTTCTGTTGTTTATTGGGGGGTTAGTCCCAAGATCCATTAAATCCATTACTCTATCCTTTTATAATTTACATTTGAAAACCAAGTTGCTTTAGGTATATTCATTTCAGGGTAGCTGAAAGGAATTGACTTTTTTTTATTTCCTCCTTTGTGTTTTTGTGGTTTTGTTTTGTCCCTATGCTGTCAACTGGCCTTGCCGGGATGTGGGCAAGCCCAGGTGGTGCTGGAGGAATCCAGGGCATTAAGTATGTGAGTGGTGAGTGTTTCCAGGCCTAGGTGGCTATAGATTTAGACCTGCCTGGGCTGTGTACAGGCTAAGTTAAGGGGATGCCTTGGATTAGAATGCGAGTATAGATATTCAAGGTCATGATTATGGTCTGTGCAGGAATGCCTTATTTAGGCCAGTCAAGGTGTGTGATTAGACATGTCAGACCCTCCTTTGTCTTTTTTTTTTTTTTTTGTCTTTTGTCTTTTTCCGTGTCCGGCAACGGATCGCAACCCTCAGTGTTGCACCCATACCGGACCGGGGACCGGCAACGGGATTGCAACCCTCGGTGTTGCTCCCGCACCTCGCTCAGCCAGTGAGCGGGAACCGGTCTGTATGTGGGATCCGAACCCTCGGGCGGGAGCGCCGCTGCGCTTCCCAAGCGGCACACTTATCCAGTGCGCCACCGGGCCGGCCCCTCCTTTGTCTTTAATAATGCTTTTTCTCTTTATTATGTTTTGTATTTGTATGACTATAAAAGGAAGAGGGGAAAAAACCCCACAAAACCTCATTCTCATAATCTAGTCAAGAATTTAGATACATTAGAACATTATTTTTCAAGTTGTGGGTAACAACCTTTTAGTAGATCTTATCAGCTCCCCCAAAAGACCATCAGAAAATGTGTTGATCAAACACAGCTACCTACTGCGATAAGAAATAGCATTGGTGTGACAGAGTCTTAATGTATTACCTTAGAAGAGTGAGTTCAAGAGAAAATATGTATAGGGATTGGGGTTTGGGCTAAAGCGATTTAAGGCAAGTCTTTCAAAATGGAGAACTGATTGGTATTGGGCAGAGTCGGGGACATATTTTAGGATTGGTAGACACAATAGGGAGAGATGTGTCTTGATAACTAAACTGTTGTTTGATCAGATAAGCGGGCTTTTTAATCTGGGGAGTAATCTATTGTCCTGATGGGAGAACAGTTTACCTAGATGAGCAAACTGCCAGTATAGATATGTTTGCAGAAATTTCTTGTAGCAAACAGGAAGTTATTTATTAATTAGTCTTATCTTTATGACCAAGAATTTTCTGAAATGTTTATTTTGATATGGTTGTTCTGAGACTTGATAATTAAGCTGTGTAAATGCAAGTTATTTCAATTCTCAATCTTGAAATCAGTTTAGTAGGATATACCTGCATTTTAAAAAATGAAATGTAGAACAATATAAACTTTCTATTTTGTAAGTATTTTTTAATTATAATTTTTTTCAGTTATATATATACATGTCAAGATGTCAAATGTAAAAAAAAAAAAAAATTTGAAGATCTTGATCCAAAAAATTTGAAACATACTGTGTGTAATATACTTCATAAACCCATTGTAAGGGATTAACTCAGTTACTATAGTACTATTCTTAATATCCCAAATCAAACTTTATTAACATTTGTAACTAACACCAACAACCTATCACAAGACAACAGACTTAAATTTTTTGTCATATTTTCATGTTGACAAACAACAGTGTAATTTGTGTTTTTATCAGTACTGTTAGAAGTTAACATGTACGGGACCGGCCAGTGGCTCACTCGGGAGAGTGCGGTGCTGATAACACCAAGGCCACGGGTTCGGATCACAAATAGGGATGGCCGGTTTGCTCACTGGGTGAGCGTGGTGCTGACAACACCAAGTCAAGGGTTAAGATCCCCTTACCAGTCATCTTTTATAAAAAAAAAAAAAAAAAAAAAAAAAGAAGTTAACGTACAAGGGGGTCTTCAGAAAGTTCATAGATTCACTTTATCTTTTAATTCAGTTTTTCCACGAACTTTTTGAAGCACCCTGTATTTAACAGTGGACATTTTAATGTGCTAGAAAATTATTGTTGTTAAAGTATTATGCAAGAAGAAAACACTTTATATTTCTGTAAAAAGTTAAATTTCTTTTAAATACAGAAAGTAAAAAAGTAGAAGTCTCTTTCCTCCTCACAGAAAGTAATACTTTAAAACCACGAAATTTCTAGTACATTAAAAGGCCCATTGCAGGGCTGGCCTGTGGCTCACTCGGGAGAATGTGGTGCTGATAACACCAAGGCCACGGGTTCGGATCCCATATAGGGATGGCCGGTTAGTTCACTGGGTGAGCGTGGTGCTGACAACACCAAGTCACGGGTTAAGATCCCCTTACCGGTCATCTTTTAAAAAAATAAATAAATAAAAATAAAAAAATAAAAGGCCCATTGCAATGCTCATTGCAATAAGTTGTGCCCATTTCCTTTCATTCTCATTATAATAAAAGGCCCATTGCAATGCTCATTGCAATAAGTTGTGCCCATTTCCTTTCATTCTCATTATCTCTGCATATTATTAGCTTTTTAAAAATATTGTACTAATCCGTAAGGTGAAAAGTGGTTCAAAAGTCTGATATACACGTCTTTACATAGTAACAATAGTACATGAAAATAAAAAGTACATTTGTTTATAACACCAAGGTCAGGGGTTCAGATCCCCATACCAGCCAGCGGGAAAAATAAAAATAAAAAGTACATTTGTAAAAACTCTGGAATTCATTTTCTAGCTAGAATCACTCTAGTAATCCTCTATAATTTGTTATGTTGTTTTTGTTGTTATACTCTAGTTTTTGTTCCAACAAATTCATTTGTTATTATCTTCTAGTTCTGGAAATTAGACTCATCTAGTTCTAATGTATTCTATTGAAAGCAAAATATTTCTCTTTTCTGTCCTTTCACTCAGATCAGTCATTAATTTTCCTGTTATTATTTAATTATAATGCTTTTTTTATTTTTAAACAGAACAATGACAAAAGTGAATTTCTGTCAACAACACCTCATAGTCTAAGAAAAAGGTTAATTGGTATGTATTTCTTTTTGCACGAAGTTTTTATAAAAAGCAACATCTAGACAAGGGGCAGTAATGGTTAAGTAAGGTTCTAGATGTAGACTGCTTGGTTTTTATTTTTGGCCTACTACTTACTGGGACCTCTCTGTGCCTTAATTTTTTTCATTTGTAAAATAGGTATAATGATGGTACCAGCCTTAGACTTGTTTTGAGGATTAACTGAAATAAAGGACCTCAAAAGTGCTTAGTGTAGTACTTGATTTTGGTATAGCTTAACAAGTGTTGTTATTATCTTTTATAATAATTGTTATAACTACTTATTGCTATTTCTTTTTATGAAAGAAAGGATATGCTCATGTCCTCAAACTATAGGTTCCTTAATAGCAAGGCCTGTATCTTATCTTTTTAACTCTAACACTTAGCACTCTGTCTTTCACATTATGGTCAATGGATATTGAAGTCAATTGATATGTCTGTCCAGAGGCTGGCCGGTTAGCTCAGTTGGTTAGAGTGCTGTGTTATGACACTGAGGTGAAGGGTTCAGATACCTATGGGCCAGCCACCAAAAAAAAAAAAAAGCTCTCCAATAAAATAACGTGCCTTTTAGTTTATTTGTTTTGAGACAATTTGGAAGTGGTTCTATTGATTTATTTAGAATTTTAATTGTGAAATAATATTATATATTCATAGTTGTACTGAATGCTATAAGTAAACAGACATGGGTCCTGTCTTCTGGGAAATCAAAAATGGTTTTAGATTTCTGAATATTTAACTTTGAGGCAAATAACTTGTTGACCTTTATATTTCAGAAAGATGTCAACACCTTTCTTGGTGTTGACCCCTTGGCAATAGTAATATTAGCTAACATTGTCATTTCTAATCAAACATCAGGGCTTTATGCTATAGTCCTTTCTTTTCGAGGTTTGGACTTCATAGCACTCTTACTTTTTTTAAAGAAAATAAAATTTTATTAATATTATTTTTTACATTCTAGGATGTTGTTGTGCAGCAGTTGGGAGGGAGGGGGAGAGGGGAAAGGGGAAGAAATGTGATGGAAGAGGGAGGGAGGAGGAGGGGCAGGACTGAGCCCTGTGAAACCTCCCTCATTCCCGTAGGGGAGATGGGGGTGGGGGACTTCCAGCAGTGGCTTGATCATTGCTGGGCTGGGTGCAGATATCAGGGGGGTGCGGAAAAGCCCTCACCTCCCACTGTCCCAGCTCAGGAACCCGGGACCTTTCTTGCTGTGGCTTGGTTGTCATTGCTGGGCTGGTTGCATATGTCGGGGGTATGGCTGAGGCCAGTGGCCCCCCACTGCCCTTGCTTGGGAGAGCTTGGGGTGCTTGGTGGTTGTCGCTGGGATGGTTGCATGCATTGGGAGTGTGTGGCTGAGTCCCTTGGCCCCCCACCGTCCTGGGTTGGGAGAACCCTGGGCACTTCCTGCAGTGGCTCGGTGGTTGCCTCTGGGCTGGCTGTCTGTGTCAGGGGGGTTGTAGCTGAAGCCCTCGGCCCTTCACTATCTTTGCTTGGGAGAGCCTGGGGCACTTCCTGCAATAGCTCAGTGGTCGCTGCTGGGCTGGCTGGGTGTTGGGGGGGCATGGCCAAGGCCCTCATCCCCCACCCTCGGGATTGGTTGTGGGTGTTGGGGAGGATTGCTGGCCCCCCCACCGTCCACCTTTTCTGGCTTGGTATCCCAGGGGACTTCCAGTACTTCTATGTGTTATAGGTGTTCTTTGGTAAAATGAGATCTTTACTAATTAATATAAAACTTTGTCTCTGATTGCAGGTACTTTGTTTTTTCTTTCAGTTCTGTGTTGCAATATTTGCTATTCCCACCATTTAAACTCTGTGCTGGAACTAATTTGTTGTCCTTTCCTTACTTCTAAACTGGGGGAACTTCCTGTGGGGACAAGTACTGAGCTGTGTGGTTGAGCTAGATTGCTGCTTTGCTGCTGATTCCCCAGGGAAGGCTTTTTGTGCAGCTCAGGTTTTAATGGTTGACTTTATGGGTACTTCTAGCTATTGAGAGATCTGAAACTCTGGTCTGGGCCTGAGTCTTTTCGTCAAACTGCACCCCATGCAATTCTGTATTCCCGACCAGTCTCCTCTGAATGGTCCCTTGCTGATAGGGGTGCAGATCAGCTGTCCTTGCCATGCCTCAGTGTTCTACCTGTGGACCCATCTCCCCCACCGCGCATGCTGCAAACACTTCCCATGGGACGGGCTGTGTGCTGGTCCCTTGCGATGACTCACCGGCTTCTGAGTGGCTCCTTTTCTTCAGTTGTTGTGGCTCCTTGCTCCTATGTGAGTCCATGGGAACCCTATTAGTGGTCTTGCTGGCCTGGGAGTCGCCAAGGCCCTCTTCTCCCCTGCCGCCTCCAAACAACTTTATCCTGAGGGCACAGCTGTTGCTTTTGCCAGCTCCTGCTCCATGCGCTCAGCAGCTCCAGCCTGGACACAGCCAGGGCTTGAAACAGTCCGAGTGTTTTTTTCTTTCTCTAATTGTGGCTTCTCCTGCCTTCATGCACTCCATAGGTCTCTCCTCCTCTTCCCCTGAGTTCTAGCAGCCCCAGCTTGGCTGTCATTGCTTTTTTATAATTCTTGAGTCAACTCTGGGATGGAGTGTGCATATGTATTAGCAGTAGTTATAATAGTAGTTATTTATTGAGTGCTATATCAGTTAGAATGGCGTTGTCAGGAGGCAGCAACAGAAAATTCTACAGAAGTGGTTTAGGCCATAGACACTTAAGTGTCTCACGTGATAAGAAGTCTATATATACAAGTTCCTTGGTTAGTGTAGGGACTCAACAGTGTCATTAAGGACCCAGGTTTTCCCTATCTTTTTGCTCTGCCACCAGCATTTTTCATACTTAGGTTTGATACTTCATATTACAAAATGGCTTCCTTAGCTTTAAACTATGGGTATAAATAGGAGCTTTCCTTAAGTAAGGAAAATCATTCTTAGGAACTTTCAGCAGATTTCCCCTCAAGTCTCATTGGTCAAAGGGTTACATAGCCAACACTAGTTGCAAAGGAGGCTAGGAAAGCACGCATCTGACAGATGATTACCATGATTGATGAATCAATCATGTGAGGCACATTGCCATATTTAACAACAATGGAGTTCTGCTATCAAGGAAGAAGAAAGGAGAATGGTATTGGGTATGGTTGACAGTTTCTATCTCAGTTACTTGGTGTCAGACATTATTAGTTGCTTTACATGCATTTCAACGTAATCCTCATTTGATAAAGGAGGAAACTGATGCTAAGAGAATTTATGTAACTAGCTCTGGTGGAATCACAGGTAAGTAATGGCAAAACCAGAATGCAAAGTCTTACTCCAAAGCCCACGCTCTTACCATCACCCCACAGTGCCTCTCTTGTCAAACTGTCAGATGTTCCCAGTGGTTCTCCTTTCCTCCACAGTTTCAAGGTCCCATTCTGACAGTGAAAGTGAGTATTCTGCTTCCAACTCAGAGGATGATGAAAGAGTTGCACAGGAATATGAAGAGGACACTAACACAGTTGTATTCAGCCAGAAGATTCAAGCTCAGAATAGAGTAGTTTCAGCTCCTGCTTGCAAAGAAACACCTTCTAAGAAAATGAAAAGAGATAAAACAGTAAGTGAAGTGAGAGACTTTAAAGAAAAATTGTGTAATATCTCAGTAATAAACTACCCTAAGAAGAGATTCATATGAGGGATCAACATCATTTTTTTCTTCACTTTTCTGTATTTTCTCAGCTTTACATGAAAATTCCCACATACACTTGTTTCCTATTTCAGGGCTTTCTATTCTGGCCTGTGTGCATATTTATGAATCAGTACCATAGTATATGAAAAAGGTGACATCTCAATTCGGTTGTATAAAAATAAGCTTTTAAATATCTATTAGTTGGAGGTAAGACTTCACAGTGTATCTCTTTTAATATGGCTTTGTATTTGCAACATTGTTGATTTTCAAGTCAGTATAAGTAATAAATGATGTGGTTACTGATGCACATTGAGTTGTTTGGAAAAACTGTGCCAGAAGCCTGGCTTGATAAAAGGCTAATTATCTTTGTGCTCTACATAAAGGTTCAGAGCAATCTAGGAGACTTTTTACTGCTTGAATAGCTTTCCATCCCATCGTTACCACCCTAAAGGTTAATCTTGCCCCAAATCAGAACAAGTGTTGAGCTATTTCACTGGAAGCGTAGGTAAGTCTTTTTAGGGTTTTTTTGTTGTTGTTTTTAACCTTGCTGTTGATTTCCTCCCATTTTCACAGTACTTCAGCCATACTAATATTAAAGGATTTGCTAGGACTGTTTGAAGAGAAACAAAGGTCCTGATATGTAAAACCATCTTTCTTATGAACAGACTACTTCAATTAGTCATTTCTTTAACTTTTATGATCTTAAGAGTTACTCAGTTTTATTACTGGAATTAAATATGCTTGATCTTTAACCTGTGTTGTTGCTTTACAAAGAAAATACTATCAAATAAAGAATTTTACATGTCCTATTTTACATAATGTTACTGTCTAGTTTTGATATAAGACAAGAAACTACTGAGAACTGACTTTACTCTGTCCACTTTCAGAGTGACTTGGTAGAAGAATATTTTGAAGCTCATAGCAGTTCAAAAGTTTTAACCTCTGATAGAACACTGCAGAAGCTAAAGAGAGCTAAACTGGATCAGGTATGTTGCAAGGAATGTTACTTCTAAATTTTTCTTACTGTGACTTGAAAAATATACTACATAAGCAATAAATTGGAAGAGTAAGTGAATACAAAAAGAATTATTTTTCTTTTCAAATGAAACACAAGTTAACGTTTTTTCTTTCTTTCTTTTTTTTTTTTTTTTGGTAGCTGGCCAGTATGGGGATCTGAACCCTTTGACCTTGGTGTTGTCACAAAAAGAATTATTTTTCTTTTCAAATGAAACACAAGTTAACGTTTTTTCTTTCTTTCTTTTTTTTTTTTTTTGGTAGCTGGCCAGTATGGGGATCTGAACCCTTTGACCTTGGTGTTGTAACACCATACTGTAACCAACTGAGCCAACTGGCCAGCCAAAACACAAATTAATGTTACATAATTATTACATACAGTTGTCCCTCAGTGTCCATGGGGAATTGGTTCCTGGAACCCCTGCAAATACCAAAATCCATTGATGCTCAATTTTCTTATATAAAATGGCACAGTACAGTCATGTATCTCTTAACAGGATATGCTCTGAGAAATACATTGTTAGGTGATTTCCTCGCTGTGTGAACATCATAGAGTGTACTTACACCTAGATGGTACAGCCTACTACATAGCTAGGCTTTATGGTATAGCCATTATAATCTTATGGGACCACCATCATATATGTGGTTCATCATTGACCAAAACATTGTTAAGCAGCATATGACTATATTTTCACATAACCTGTTTACATCCTCTCATATACTTTAAATCATCTGTATATTACTTATGATACCTGATACATTGTAAATGCTGTGTAAGTAGTTGTATTGTTTTTTTATTTGTATCGTTTTTTATTATATTGTTATTTTTTATTGTTGGGTTTTTTCCCCAAATATTTTGATCTGTGGTTAGTTGAATCTGAGGATGCAGGTATGGAAGGCCAGCTGTACTTATTGTATTATATAAATGGTGAATAATTCACTGGATTGGAATTCTTTTTTTTTTTTTTTTTCCCTTTTTGTCTTTTTTCGTGACCGGCCACAGGATCGCAACCCCTGGTGTTGCTCCCGCCCCCCGCTCAGCCAGCGAGCGGCCGGTCCGCACGTGGGATCCGAACCCCTGGCGGGAGCGCCACCGTGCTTCCCAAGCGGCGCACTATAGCAGTGCGCCACCGGGCCGGCCCATTTTTTGTGGGCACGTCAGAGCAGGTGTAGCCCTCTAAGAAGTCATCAGGGGCTCAAATGTCTCCTTAGTCAGGCTCCACCATCCTTACGTAGGATCCTTAAGTCTCTATTCTGCTTCCAGGAAGCTGGGCCATATTCCGGACAGGAAGAGGGGTAATCCCAAAATGGCAAAGGGACACTGCAATTGAAACTGTCCCCTTATATCAGGAACTCAGTAGATTTCTCAGAAACCACACCTAGTAGAATTCTGCTTATATTCATTGGCCAGACTGTGTCACATAATCACATCTGGCTGAAGGGGAATCTGAGGAGGTGAATATTTCTAAGTGAGGACATTGCCACCCCAAATACAATCAAAGGTATGTTAATAATAAGGAAGGAAAGAGTCAATAGGCAGCCAGCAATGTCTGCTGTCAGGTTTTCTGAAGCTTAGAATGCTAAAAAACTTGGAGAGATGTTGGAGGAAAATGGACAGATCAGAAGTGAATGAAGTTTGGGCCGGCACGCTCAACCAGTGAGCGGACCGGTCTCTATATGGGATCCGCCCGCCACCGCGCTCCCAAGCGCCGCACTCTACTGAGTGCACCACCGGGCCGGCCCACAATAAACATTTATTTCTCATGTCTTCAACTCAGCTCTGGGTTGATGGATCTAGGATTTGCTCCTTATCTCTATTCCTCATTGGACCCACCAGGTTAGCTGAGGCATGTTCTCATGACAGTGGCAGAGGTGTAAGAGAAGTGGTAGAGAAACACATGACCCCTTAAAAGCTAGATTCAAAACTGGCGGTGTCACTTCTGCCTCATTCTAGTGGCCAAAGCAAATCACATGACTGAAAATAAAGTCAAAAGGTAGGGAACTATACTCAATCCATTTAGTGAGAGGGGTTGCAGAGTCACGTAGCAAAGGGAATGGATGCAGGGAGGGGGTAAGTATTGGGGCCAGTAGTGCAATTCTAAAACTCTACAAATTTAAAAGTTTGAAATGAAAGTGCATAGATGAGATAACATTCCAGAGTTCACACTCAAGTGTGAGTATGCTCAGATAATCCAGTATAAATGACAACTAAAAATGATACTTGTGCTTTCTGGTTTTTTCAGAGCTCTAAATATCAGAAGGGATGAAAGAGATTTTTTAGAGCTACCTACTTAACAGTTTTACTTAGAGGTAGTCCTGCTTCTCTTTAAGTATGTAGATAAATAAAAACTGTACAGGTCAGAATGCCTGGAATGTTGATTGCAACTCTAATTTCAGTACTAAAAGAACATTTTACTTTAAAGGTAGAATCATGAAAACAATGTGTAGTTCCTGGGTAAAGGTACATACACAGCTTTTTGCTGGAATTTTCATTTTTTTAAAAAATGAGTTTTGTTTTATTCACAAGCATTAAATTCTAAGGTTTCGGTGCAAAACAATTCACCTTTCTCAGTTTATTTATATTATTTTTAAAAATTGTCTTATCAAAGATAAAAGGTTTGTTAGAAATAACTTTTGGAAGAGGAGCAGTGATACAGTTTATTTTACTAATTATAAAGAACCTTTAATGTTTTCTGAGAATTAATATTGAACTGTTAACCTTAAGCTTTTACATTTTTCAAACCCATAGGGTTTTGGAGCGGCGGGGAGGGGGGACTGGCCAGTATTAGGATCTGAACCCATGCCCTTGGTGTTTTAAGGCTGCACTCTAACCGGCCCTTCATAGGTTTTTAAAAGTCTGTCTGGATTTGTTGTCAAAGCTGGGAGGCAGGTTTAATCATCTCCTTATGGTAATGATCTTTTTAGAAATTAAAGCATTATATTTGGAATTTACTTTTTATTTTTTTATTTTTTATTTTTTTTTTGTCTTTTTGCCTTTTTCCGTGTCCGGCAACGGATCGCAACCCTCAGTGTTGTCAAACCCATAGGGTTTTGGAGCGGCGGGGAGGGGGGACTGGCCAGTATTAGGATCTGAACCCATGCCCTTGGTGTTTTAAGGCTGCACTCTAACCGGCCCTTCATAGGTTTTTAAAAGTCTGTCTGGATTTGTTGTCAAAGCTGGGAGGCAGGTTTAATCATCTCCTTATGGTAATGATCTTTTTAGAAATTAAAGCATTATATTTGGAATTTACAATCATTTATTTATTTATTTATTTTTTAAAGATGACCGGTAAGGAGATCTTAACCCTTGACTTGGTGTTGTCGGCACTATGCTCACCCAGCGAGCTAACCGGCCATCCCTATATGGGATCCGAACCCTGGACCTTGGTGTTATAAGCACCACACTCTCCCGAGTGAGCCACGGGCCAGCCCATGGAATTTACAATCATTTAAATGATTCTAGACAAAACTTAACAATTATTTACTGTTATTACATATTTGTGCTAAAAAGAATGTTAAAAATTTTAAGGAAACCAATATTTAAATCATATTTACGGTATTATGTGTATTCAGTTGATGCACTTGTTGCCAAACCTGATTAAAGTAACATTTCTGCTACTGGCCTCTTCTTACCTCTACCTCTAAAGAAATAGTCTTAGTTCAGATTGATTTGATGTATGTGGTTTGAGTGTTATTTTCTTTCCTTCTTTTTTTTTAAAGCAAACTTTGTGTAAATTATTGAGTAAGGTTTCTCCTTCCTTTTCGGCTGAACTTAAACAACTAAATCAACAGTATGAAAAATTATTTCATAAATGGATGCTGCAGTTACAGTAAGTATTATCATTGCAAACCCTTGTAAAATATATTTATATAAATGTTTATGTTAAATCAAAGTAACATTCAGTTGTTCCAATGAACTTGATATATTTTTTACATATAAAAATAAATATAAAAATAGGTGTTTTCCTGATTTTATGACTCAAATACAGAAATGGCATTTTTATTATGACTTCTCAGAAATTATACAGTTTTTAGGAAACATGTATTTTCTAAGTTATCAGACTTGACAGCCATTGGTAAATAGCATTTCAGTTATTACTCATAAAAATATTTGAAAATGTAATTTGTCAAGATTAATAAATATATCAATTAGATTTTAATCCAGTTTTCCACAGCTAAGTTCCTGAAATGAAAGAATATATCTTTACTTTTAATCTAATTCTGTATGCATGTACTGTAGACTTTCAGAATTTCATGAGCAGATTTGTTCTGTAAACATTATTTTACCACTTTAAAATTCTTTCTTAGAATATTTTTTAATTTTTCAGATGCCTCAGGTTAAATTTTTAATTTCTACTAAAACACCTAGAATAGTGAATAAAACAAACAAAACATAGTATTTTTAAACTATAATTACTATTATACTTTTATTAAAAAGACCTTAACATAAGGAAGTGTTTAAAATGTATTCTAATGTGAATATACACACATGTTCACAGTTACACAGTGACTGGGGTAAACAAGAAGGCAGGTCCACCAAGCAGTAAGAACATGGGAATTGTCATAATTCTGCTTCTTAATCCTGGTTTTCTTTTGCCAATAATATATCCAAGGTTATTCTAGGAAGAGACTGATTATCTTCCCTGCAAGGATCTCAGCTTCTCTCAGTAACTATTTATGGATCAGTACATTATAAATGTATAAAGTAGCTCTTCGTTCTAATCCCATCCTCCCAGCTCATCAACTCTTCCTTCTCCCAGTATGTCAACTCAGATAACTTGATTTGCTTTGCTTCCCAGCCTAGACTTTATAGTCAGCTACTTCAATGGAGCTGCTAGCTCTCTGAATTCCCTTGCCTCTTTCTTTTTGCTGTTTCAACCTTGCTAATCTCTGCCTTTGGGAGTTATCTCTTTTCTGTTCTTCTACTTCTAGGCTATTCAGCATTGGCAGAGAACATCGAATAAGTACTGTTTCTGAGACCTCCGTAAACAATCACGGAGTTGTTGGATTTTAGCTTTGACCCCTAGTGCTTGGTGTTCTGGGTTATCTTCACTCTTTTGGCTTCAGCTGCCTTTTGAATACGAATGACTTCCATAACCATTATCTCCAATCCACACCTAATTCTTAGTAGCAGACATAGGTATCTGAATGTATATTGGAAGTTTCCACTTGGATGTCCTGTAAATAATTCAACACTCATAAAACTGAAATCATCTTAAACCCATCATTCCCACCAGTACCTGCTGTATTCAGCACACTAAATGTCCGTTACTCCATTCGCGTACTTGCTTATGGCAGAAAACTGAGTCCTCTTAAATATTCCCTTTGCCTCACCCTCCACGTCTAATCAGTCTCCAAATATTATTGATTTTACCTCCTGTAAAGCTCTTGACACTTTACATTTTTTCTCTGTGACAGCTGATTCAAGTCCTTCGTCTTTGGCAGTATTGTTCCTCTTTTATTCATTCAGATCTTTCTAAAAAGATCATATTACTTTCCTACTTAAAACCTTACAGTTATTACCTTTTTTTTTTTTTTTGTCTTTTTCCGTGTCCGGCAACGGATTGCAACCCTCGGTGTTGCCCCCGCGCCTCACTCAGCCAGTGAGCGGGAGCCGGTCTGTATGTGGGATCTGAACCCTCGGGCGGGAGCGCCGCCGCGCTTCCCAAGCGGCGCACTATCCAGTGCGCCACCGGGCCGGCCCAACCATTATCTTTTTTTAGTGTGATAAAATATGCATAGCTCAACCATTATCTTTTAAATATTGCATCTCCTCCATTTTATTTATTCTTTCCTTTGAGAACTCCAGTAAGCTTATGGTGGACCTTTTCATTCATTCCTCATATATTTTAACTTCTCTTTCATATTTTCCATCCCCTTTTCTAATCTGCATTCTAGGTAAATTCTTCAGATCTGTTTTTCACTAATTTTCTCTTCTTGCATCTAATCTACTGTTTCATGTATACACTGAGGGGTTTTTCTCTCTATATGGGATCCGAACCCTCAGCGGGAGCGCCGCCACACTCCCAAGCACCACACTCTACCAAGTGCGCCACCGGGCCGGCCCCTTTTTAGTTACTTTTAAACGCTTATTGTCCTTAGAATAAACTCTAATTAACATCTTAGAATGACTTAACAAGATCTTTGTTACTTGGTCCCTGCTTACCTTTACAATTTAATCTATCAATTTAAACTCTTCTTCAGCCTGGAAAACTTTTTCGTGCCTTTTACTAGTGATAGTCTCCCTTGCTTTTAGGCATCTGTCACTGGAAAGGTAATAGCTGCAGAGAAAGCTGCTGAAGAAGTAGGAACTATAAGATTGGTGTGCAGATAATAAAACTGTGCCTTTACTTTGTCTAAGTTGGGAATCAGTGACTTAGTTATTTAGCCATTGCTGTTCTTCCTGTATTCTTTATAAGATTAAATTAAGGAAACTGGTTGATGATAAAATTGGTAGTAAGAGGTATTGAACTTTAATTTTGTGAATACTCTCTTTCCTAACAGCCTTGGGTTCAACATTGTTCTGTATGGTTTGGGTTCTAAGAGAGATCTACTAGAAAGATTTCGAACCACCATGCTGCAAGATTCCATTCACGTTGTCATCAATGGCTTCTTCCCTGGAATCAGTGTGAAATCAGTAAGTTTCAAAAATGTTAAAGGGAACAATATTACATTCCCTGCCAATTTATACTCTTACATTAATGAGGACGTTCTTTCTCATTCTGGAGCATTAAATTTTTAAAGGATTTTTATCTTAGTCTTCATGCTAGTAGAAGAATTGCATAGTGCTTAAGATCATGTTTTTCACCTCAGAGGGATTAGCTTTGAAACCCCATCTTTGAATTTCTTACTTTGTAACTGGCATGTATTAAACCTTAGGGGTAAACGTTAGCTTTGTTTACTACACCACCAAATATCAACAGTACTTCTCTGAAGGACAGGATTGTGGGGTCTTCCATTTTAGTATATTTTTATATCATTTTGGTACTCTAAAAATAATAAAAATATGAATAATAGTTTGTAGTTTTATAATACATTTATCATAGATCATTTTTATTTCAAATACTTGTATCTCTTAATCATTTGAAAAGTAATTTAAAGCTTTTGGGTGCTGGATATAATCCAGTGTAGTAGTTCTTTTTTTAAGTGTCCTTAGTGTTTGTTTCCTATGTCCTTTGATAAATCTATATTTTTCTAATGTTTCTCATATTGTTGGGGTTTTTTCATTTGTTTTTGCTGCCCTCTTATCTTTACATCTTTGCTATTTTTACCTGTTTACTTTTAGCCACTAACTTATTCAAAAAAATGAATTAGATATACAAGTACCAGTAGAATTATTTTAAAGTGATTTTTCAGACTTTATAGGAAATCCAAATCCATTTTTAATTTATAAAAAAGGATTGATTTTCTAGTTGTATTTATCCTGTAAGACAGAATAAATTATAATTGATATGCTACCTCTTGCACTTTTATCATATAGGTCCTGAATTCTATAACAGAAGAAGTCCTCAATCATATGGGTACTTTCCGAAGTGTACTGGATCAGCTAGACTGGATAATAAACAAATTTAAAGAAGGTAACATGAAGTAGATGCTCTATAGCTTTAGGGTGCAGTTAAGCATCCACCTCAACTTGTTCACGTACAATATTTGTATATACAGAAATGAGGATTACTTTAATAATGTCATTTATCTAAATGCTGATTTGGTTTTCTCTAAAATTATTTGTCCTTTCTTTTTTCTGTGAACTTCATGGAAAGAGGAAGGAGTTATTCGTACTGTCTTAAATTTGTATAGTCAAAAGCCTCTTGGGCCGGCCCGTGGCTCACTCGGGAGAGTGCGGTGCTGATAACACCAAGGCCCCGGGTTCGGATCCCATATAGGGATGGCCGGTTCGCTCACTGCCTGAGCGTGGTGCTGACAACACCAAGTCAAGGGTTAAGATCCCCTTACCGGCCATCTTTTAAAAAAAAAAAAAAAAAAAAAACAAAAGCCTCTTATTTCAGAATAATTTTCTGGTTTTGACTTTCCAGTGTGAAGTGCCTCTAGTTGAGTGGAACATCTTTGTCTGATATTTTTATATTAATATTTTTATAAACATTCTAATTTATTTATTCTGAGTAAACATCACTGCATTGAGATAATTTTATATCATATTAAGATCATATTGTTTAATATTTTTATAAATATTCTAATTCTATTGGGATAATTTCATATGATAAGATCTTTTTTTGTTATTCTTTTGATGTGAATGTTTTGGTGATGTAAGCATATCAGATATTGGAAATAAGATTATTAGACTCTAACAATTAATTGTCTTTTAGTAGTTGCTTAAGAATTAAAAGGAATAATTGATAGTGCTTAACTGATTTGATAGATAATTTTCTTTAGAATGATAATTCTAACTCCATTTCCAAAGCATTTTTATTTATTTTTGTCAAGATCCTAATGCATACTTAATTTTGCTCTTCTTTTTGTTTCCTAGCTGAAAAGTTTTCTGTCGCAAATTTCTTTCAGGTTTCTAAACACATATCTATTGTTCTTTATAAATATGGACAGTACACATTTTTATACCAACTTTACACATTTCATAACAAGTACATCTGATTCTCATCATTCACAAATTCTATATTTGCAAATTCACCTACTTACTAACATGTATTTGTAATCTCTTAAGTCAGTATTCTTGGTGCTTTCGCAGTTATGTGTGGACATGTGGAGAGTAACAAAAAATTTCAGTTGCCCAATGCACACATTCCCATCTGAAGTCAAACAAGGCAATGTGTTGCTTCTTGTTTCAGCTCTCATACTGTAAACAACTGTCCTTTTCCCAGTCTATATAGTGCCACGTTTTTCATATTTTTTGTGGGTTTTTTTGGTTGGTGATTTGACTGTTTAAAATGTCCCCTATGCATAGTGCTAAAATGCTGTCCGATATTCCTAAGCACAAGAAGAATATGGTGTGCCTTGTGGAAAAAATACTAGTGTTATATAAGTGGGTTTTTTTGGTTGGTGATTTGACTGTTTAAAATGTCCCCTATGCATAGTGCTAAAATGCTGTCTGATATTCCTAAGCACAAGAAGAATATGGTGTGCCTTGTGGAAAAAATACTAGTGTTATATAAGTTTCCTTCAGGTATGAGTTATAGTGCTGCTGACTGAGAGTTCAATATTAACAGATCAACAATGTATATTAATAGCTGACTGGTGTGCCAAATAAATACGTAAAAGTAGGTAAGTAAATAAATAAAAATAAAGGTGTTTTTAAACAGAAACACACATAAAACCAAATTATGTAATGATCAGTTGATGAAAATGTTATGGCTAGAGGTTCGTAGGAACCTAACCCTGTATTTCCTCTAGGAACAATTGTTCAGTAATTCAGTGTTTGCAGCAACTTTGTAGAATATAACATAGCGAGAATCAAGTATATATATTTCACTGAACCCAAGAACTAACTGCATATATGAATATTCCTTGTTCATTTACTGTGTAGGCATATACAGTTGGATCACTAGCAGGTCTATCCTAAGATAAACAAATCTGTTCAGTTTGTTTTCAGTTCTTTCAACCTTATTTAATTAAAAATCAGTTGCTATAATATTTTGCACCTATAATAATTTTGGCTTATTTTTCCAGACCCTCTTTAGTTTTCAACAACCATTTTAATGTTTAATATTGATATGTTTTCCCACTTATAGAATAACAAAAGCATTACTTTTTATCCCTTACAGATATTTGTAAAACAGCCCAATAGTGGTTGTATGCTCCTTAAAATAGATGCCTAAATTATTTTAAATGTGTCTGTATATATGTGTGTTTTTGTTTTTTGACTATGATGACTTCCAGAATTTAAGGAAACTGGGATTTTCAAAATGTGTCATCTCAGACTCTTTTTCACTATATTCGCTCTTGTTCCATCTATCTGTAGTAGAAGAGAAATTTACTTACTCTCTCTGCCATTTCTTACTAAGTCTCCTGAGAGACTTACCAATATCCTTGGCTTTTAAACATGCATAGAAAAAAATTTATCTGATTCTTCTGCCCCCTGCACTATCTTTGTTGTTGCTTTGGTGGCTGGCTGGTACAGGGATCTGAACCCTTGACCGTGGTATTACAACATTGTGCTCTAACCAAGGGAGCTAACTGGCCAGCCCTCCACACTGTTTTATTTTCCTGTTTTCATATGATTTCAGAGTTTTTGAAGACACGTCCCACCTTCTAGTTTTTACCTGTTTGCTTCTTAATTTTTCTTCTTTGCTACCTGAACTGTATGCTTGATGATCACCTGCAATTTTCTTCTTACTGAGCCAATTGATCTTGGCTTATGCTTTATCTTGATCTCTGCTATATTGATGGTGTTGTCAGCTTCATCCTTTAAATTCTTCCTTCACTGACTTTATATTTATTTATCTGAATTTCCTGATTCCTTGAGCAATATCCTAAATCCCTTCCCCTCTTTTTTGGTCTCCTTTGGTTTTTGTGATAGTTAGGGTTTTCTATATAATCTTTTGATGCATAATGGGAAGTCTTTTTTTTCCCACCTTTCACTCCTACCTTACAATGCAACATGCATAGATTCACTACAGATATGCATCTTGCCTTATTTCCTTTGCCTTATTAAAACTGCTTTCTAGTGTTACAGCTCTTTTTGAATAAATTAATTAATTAAATCTGCTTTCTTTAGGGTCTGATTCAAATACTAACCATAATGTCTTGCTTGTTTTATAGTGAATGACATATCTTCTCAAATAAATTACATACCCCTGAGCAGTCATTATTTTATCCTATACTACTTTGATATATTCTTCAATACCTAGGCATTGTGTGTGGTAGGGACTTAAACAAATACTAAAAATAATAACTGGATTCCATTTCTTTTTAGATTCTTCTTTAGAACTCTTCCTTCTTATCCACAATTTGGATAGCCAAATGTTGAGAGGAGACAAGAGCCAGCAAATTATTGGACAGTTGTCATCTTTGCGTAACATACACCTTATAGCATCTATTGATCACCTCAATGCTCCTCTCAGTAAGTTAAATATTGCTATTTTTCTTTCTTGAGATAACAGTCTTACAAAATTAATTTTCTTAATGTTGTAAGTCACAAAATTTTTGTTTTTCAGTATACCTTTTCCCTGTTACATGTTTAAAGACACAGGTTGCAAAAAAGATAGATGTACTCAACCTGACTTAGAACATACAAGGGATCTCCAAAAAGACCCCTCTGTTACAGAAGGATTTGTATTATCTTCAAAGATCCTTCACAGCAGGATTTGTATTATCTTTTAATTCAATTTTTCCATGTACCCTTGTAATTCTTGGAAATAAAAATTCACATACTAAGGGGGTTGTTTTACACCTGAAGTAACATGAGGAGAAGGAGAATTAGCTATTAATTTGGGCTTTTTCTACTCTTTGTGGTATTGCAACATTTATTTTATGAACTTAATTCAGAGACTTTGTGATAATCCTATAGAACAAAATGTTAAATTATTAAATTTTAAAAAAAATTTCTTGGTAGTGCTAAGATATTTTAATTTCTATTTAATGTACAAGTGTTCACATTTGCAACATTTATTTTATGAACTTAATTCAGAGACTTTGTGATAATCCTATAGAACAAAATGTTAAATTATTAAATTTTTAAAAAAATTTCTTGGTAGTGCTAAGATATTTTAATTTCTATTTAATGTACAAGTGTTCACATGTTGACTGACAATGAATTAAATTATAAGTTACTAATTTGGATGAGGAAGTGGGAAAAAGAAAAATTTCAGCATTCATTTTTTATTTTATGCTTTCTCATTCTTTCCTAGAGTAGAATCTAGTAACCCGACAAACATGAAAATAATTTGTAATTATTATTTTCTTTGATCATGTGCTATAGTGTGGGATCATGCAAAGCAGAGTCTTTATAACTGGCTCTGGTATGAAACTACTACATATAGTCCTTATACTGAAGAAACCTCCTATGAGAATTCTCTTCTAGTTAAACAGTCTGGATCCCTACCACTTAGTTCCCTGACTCACGTCTTACGAAGTCTTACCCCTAATGCAAGGTAAGAATGAAAACCATATTTCTTTTTTAAAACACTCTATGCATCTTAAGATATGCACTACTAGGTTTTAATGGTGATGCTAAGGTGCCTACTTAGTTTGAAGGATTAAGAGAAATAGTACTGGGCTGGCTGGTTAGCTCAGTTGGTTAGAGTGGTGCTGATAACATCAAGATCCAGGATTCAATGCCTGTACTACCCAGCTACCAAAAAAAAAAAAAAAATAGTAGTAATAATAGGTTGCTAGTAGTGGATTATGCAGTAGGCAGACTACTCAATAATAGTCTATCAAATTGTAGCAGGAGTACCAACATTTTTTTTCTTAATAAATTTTGATATTTTTGAATGAGAGCATCTAAGTGGTCATCATGGAGAAAAAGCAGAATTTTGGTGGATTTTACTTAAATATTATGGTTATTTTTAATTACGTATTGAACATTATGATTGAAACACTGAGCCTTTTATATGAAATAGCTCATTTGATCCTTAGTTAGATAGTAAATGGCACAAAGATTTTGATCCTTATCTGCCCAGCTCCATAGCTCATGCGCTTAAATATCTGTGTGTATCTCTAGTAAACCCTTTCAACAGCCTAACCAAGAGGCATATCTGAATTAATAAAAGCTAAGAAAAGCTGGATATAGCATAAGCCAACAAAAAATGAATTGCGTAATTAGCCTATTGAGAAAGGGTTTTAAGTAGCAAACTTCTCCGAAAGCATAACGTTCTAGAACTATATTTAACAAGATGAAGTACTGAAAAGCAACAGAGTGTGCTGAGAATAGATCATTAAGATTTGAATAGATGAAATATTGTGTTCTTGAATGGGTAGAATGAATATTATAAAGATAATTCTTCCCAAGTTAAAATACATTAGACCTTTAAATTAATCAAAATGTAAATAATCTTTTTTGTTTTAAATTTGACAGAAAATTCAGTTTCTTAAAGAAAAGGCTGGGGGGCCGGCCCGTGGATCACACGGGAGAGTGTGGTGCTGATAACACCAAGGCCACAGGTTCGGATCCCATATAGGGATGGCCGGTTAGCTCACTGGGTGAGCATGGTGCTGACAACACCAAGTCAAGGGTTAAGATCCCCTTACCAGTCATCTTTAAAAAAGAAAAAGCTGGCACAACTAGCAAAAAAATTTTTTAAGAGCAATAAGGGGACATTTCTGGTCAAGATGACATAATACTTTCACACTTTAATTATCCCCTTTTGTTACAAACACACGGTATAATAGATAATATAGGAAGCAAAAGATATAGCCTGGCTCAAAACTGCAACCACTGGAACAGAGTCATGAAGCAGCAAGCAGGGTTGAAGCCATGGCCCAGCTGTATTCTGGGTCTAGAAACAGCATGGCAGCCAGGAATTTGACTTATGTGGGGTGATAGTAGTATGACAATGTCATTTATTGTCGAAACCAGTACATTTTTGTTTAGGACAAATGCTAAACCAGACAGGGTGGTAGGTATAAAAATAAAAAGTATATTATATATGAAAAAAAGTTTAAAATGTGCATGGAGGGCCGAGCCCGTGGTGCACTCAGGAGAGTGCAGCACTGGGAGTGCAGCAGCACTGGGAGTGCAGCAGCGCTCCCGCCGTGGGTTCGGATCCTATATAGGGATGACTGGTGCGCTCACAGCGCTCACTGGCTGAGCGCGGTGCGGCCGGTCTCAAAAAGGACAAAAAAAATGTGCATGGAAATGAAAAATACCTAATTAGAATAATACTAACCCTGGAGAGTGGGGATTAGGTACGGTGGGGTACACAGGGACTTTCAGGTATATCTTTTTTTCTAGCAATTTCTTTTCCGCTTATTTTTCTTTTACCTGTGGGAGGTGGTTAACTTTTTGTTTTGAAATAATAATAGACTCACAAGAAGCTACTAAAAAAATGTACAGAGAAGTCCCATACACATACTTCCCCTACTACCCCTGCCCACAACATCTCACACAACCACAGTACAATATTAAAACCAAGAAATTTATATTGGCTCAATTCAATCCATAGAGCTTATTCAGATTTCATATTATATATGCATTCATTTGTGTGTGTAGCTCTGTGCGATTTTGTCATATGTGTAACCTTGCATAACCACCACCAATATCAAGATACTCAGATGTACCTTTCCTCATGTTAACCCTCAAATGCTAATTTTAAATAATTTTGTTCCTCTATAAAGCTGATTTGTACACTGAAGATAAGATTAGCATTGGGTTTATACTGAAAGATATGCATTCAGTGGTTATCTAATCACATTTTTTGATGGAATTGACAACAGAAAAAGTCTTCATTCTATTTTACTATTATACTTACCGCTAAAGGACTGTTGAAAGTTGCCATGTGTAAAGTTTGGGGTCCAGGCAGTGTAAGAACTCACAACATTAAATATGGCACTGACTACTCTAATGCAAATATTTTTTAGTTTGGTATACCGAAATGTCGTGTGCTAGCCTCCAACACTTTTTTAAAAATATAAACTATTTTGGGCCGGCCTGGTGGCGCACTGGATAAGTGCGCCGCTTGGGAAGTGCAGCGGCGCTCCCGCCTGAGGGTTCGGATCCCACATACAGACCGGTTCCCGCTCACTGGCTGAGCGAGGCGCGGGAGCAGCGCCAAGGGTTGCGATCCCGTTGCCGGTCCCCGGTAAAAGACAAAAGACAAAAAAATATATATATATATATATATA
>NW_007728633.1:227281-240304 GCF_000696425.1 Galeopterus variegatus | reverse complement strand
AAAAAAAAGAGAAAAAAAGGAAAAAAAAAAAAAAAAAAAGAATGTACAGTGAAAAAAAATGATTGCAGTTTTAAAAACAAATGAAAAAATGGTATATAAATGTGTGAATTTATGTATTTCCCCCCTGTCTCATTCCCTGTCTCAAAGATTTGAGATAGCAATATGCCCAATATGATCTCAACACCAAATGTTAATGACTATTATCTTAGGGTTATGGGATTGACATTTTCCTCTTAAGATGTTATTATATATTCCAAGTTTTCTACAAGGAGTAAACTATAGTCAGAAAAAAAAATGCTTTTATATTTTCCTTAAAAGGAAATAAAAAAGCTTTTCCTCTTTAAGTAGGTGAGAATATGGGAGAGGGAGGATGGAGGGAGGTTTCGGTAATGGGCCACAATAATCAACCACATTGTATATCGACAAAATAAAATTAAAAAAAATAATAATAGTAAGTAGGTGAGAATATGATGTTTCTTGGAGAAAGGAAAAGGGGATAATGCAGATAGGCCACGTATTTGACATTCTCTTTGTATGTTTTATTCCTAATCTTTTATCTTTTGATGTTAACATTCTGGATTTGAATTCCTGGTTTTTTGTTTTTTTTTTTCCTTAGGGGGATTTTCAGGCTACTAATAAAGTATCAGCTGAATAACCAGGATAACCCTTCTTACATTGGTATCAAATATTTATTAAATTGTGTGACTTTTGTTTTACCCTGTAAATTCTTTTTCTGGATCTAATCATAGTACAGCGGTTTTTCACAGCAGTAAGTGGTCACTCTGGTGGGTATGTCTGCCACATAACAAATTTTCAAGTGGCCTTACATATACACTGCTGAATAGGCTTGGCCTTACATATACACTGCTGAATAGGCTATTTGCCAACACAAATTGAAAGACAAACCCAGCTTAGTTTTAAAATTTCCTGTGCTAACTGTGGATGTGTGTCTGCTAATTACATATTTTTCATATGCTGGGCATTTTAGATTTTTTCCCCTTTGGCAAAAATAATGTGTTAATCAAACATTTTAGTAATTGTTCCACTCTCGTGACTTACTAGTTCTCACTTTAAAAGTCAATTTGTTCATGCTATTTAAAACTGTCCACAGGGTTATGTTACACTTACTTGCTCACAGTCGACTACTTTCACCAATTGGTTGTCCTTAAAAACTATAAGCCACAGCATTTAAAACCTAAGTATTCTCTGGTTTTGCTTCTTCTAGAGTTGCTTACTTTTTTAAAATCAATACTTGTTGACTACTTTGGTATAACATGCCAACAGCACTTTTGTTCTGTGGTCTTTGGTGTGGGTATTCATTTCTGGGGTCATGTCTTAAATGCTGACTTATATTCCCATCTCCTTTTGAACTTGCCAGGACTTTCTTTTCAAGATTTTTACCAGCAGTGTCGGGAGGCATTCCTCGTCAATAGTGATGTCACTCTCCGGGCCCAGTTAATTGAATTTAGGGACCACAAGCTTATAAGAACAAAGAAGGTAAGACTGCTTTCTTTGCAGGGTTGTATGCCAGGAATAGTGCATATCATTTACTTAAGGACAAATATACCTTTGACTCAGACCTGATTTTGAAACTAAGTTTCCATGATTCATTTAAGTATGTGCCATTTGAATTCTATAGAAAGAGACATGGTAGAAGTATTCTGTTTCAGAGCAGAAAACTCCTTATAAATTTTAGTTCACAATAATAGGCCACTAGAAATACAGTATGTTTCAAAAAATTCTTTTCCCTTCTCTTACTTCTACTCCATTCATTCAGTCTATACTGAATACTAATTATTAGATACTGTACTAAGTATTTGTAAGGAAAAACTTAATTGCTTTTCTTACAGAAATTAAAGTCTAATGGGGGAGACATAACATTATTCAAGTAATCGCATACATGTTAAATTTGTGTTAAGTCCTGTGACAGAAGGTACATGGTTCTGAAAGAGCATATTAAAGTAGGTGGATTTGACCTAATTATGGATATCAGAAGAGACCACTGAGTTGAGATCTAAAAGACTAGGAGATAACTAGTCAGAAGGGAAAGGAAGAGTATCCCAGGCCAGGCACAGCATGTAGAGACACCCTGGAACTTTAAAAAGAAGGCCAGCGTGGCACAAGATGAGGCTGAAGAGACAGTGATGTAAGAGCTAGACCATGCATATCTTTTAGGCCAAGGGAAGGATTTTAATATTTATTCTGAAATAATGAGAAGTCATTGAAAAATTGTTCTTACTCTGGTATGAAGAGTGGAATGGGGCAGAGTGGGATGGGATTGCCAAAAGTGGATCTGCAGAGGCTAGCTAGGAATGTGTTAGTAGTCTGGGTAAAACAATGGTGAATTGGACTAGGTGAAGAGAGAAAAGCAGTTGGATTCAAGATATACTTGGGAGGTAAAATTGATAAGAATTGATGATAGATTGGATACGGGGACCAAGGGAAAGGAAAGTGTTAAGGGTGATTCCTGGAGATCGTGAGATTGTTAGATGAGAAACTGGAAGAGCAACATTTTGGGGAGACAGATCATGAGTTCATGATCTTAGTAAGTTTAGACTTACTGTGTTTAAGGTTTCTTTGAGATTTCCAAGTAGACATGTCAACTAGGCTACCTGGGACAAGAAACCAGAGGATAGATCTGGGCTGGAGATACAAGATTATGATTCCTATGTATTTGGGTTGTAACCGAAATCAAGCATTGGTGGGACTTCCTAGAGGGAGGACATTTAATGAGATTAAAGGGCCAGGAACTAAGCCTGGAAGTCTGACATTTAACTGCCATGTAAAGAATAAGCCTGCAGAAGTGAGAGAAACAGCCAGATAGTGAGGAAAAACCAGGATATGATGTCATAGAAGCCATGAGAAGCATGTTTTAAGGAAGAGCGAATAGTCAGCAGTGTCATATGCTGCTGACAGGACAAAAAGATGAAGACTGAAAGTATCCATGGGATTTAGGAATCTAGAATTCTTTGGTTGACTAAGCAAATGACATGCAATGGAAGCAGTAGCTAGGGTGGAGAAGACCTCCATCGTAGATGACTCTTCTGGGAAGGTGCAGAGGTAGGATGATAGTTGGAGAGGAATGATTGAGTCTAATGAGGGTTATTTAAAAATTGGAGATACTTAAATGTGTTTAAAAGCCAGTGGGGATAGATCTCACTGATACGGAGAAAAAAACAGAGAAATCAATAGTGTCAGATTCTGGAGAGGGCAAGAGATTAAAGGAGGATCTAAAGCACAGTGAAGAAAATAAATACCCGCTTAGTCTTCTTTTCTACTATAAAGTAGTTTAACGGTAACTCATTGTGTTTAAATAGATACATGTGCCTTTGTGCCCTTGTGTCTTAATTTTTATATTTATATATTGATTTAAAATATTGCATCAAAGAAATCAAATCCATTTTTTGTTTAACCTATAATAGAAGTGCCTCCCTTACAAATGACTAACATACAGGGTATTCTTACATCTTTTAGGGAAGTGACGGAGTGGAGTATTTATTAATTCCTGTTGACAATGGAACATTGAATGATTTCTTAGAAAGGGAAGAAGAGGAGGCTTGAAGCTATCCTTTACTCTTGAACTTTCCATGGAAGGGTTGGTGTACCCCAGCTGCCACTCCTCTGGTCAAAAGTGTTGTGTTTACATCCAACATTAGATTATTTTTCCAGCATACAAGATTTAAAATTGGGAAGAGGAATGTCATCAATTAGAACTTTTTATTAGCCTGACTGGTGTACTGTCTCTAGTACTATGCAGCGGTCCTCATGTTGGAGAAAATGTGCCTTTCATTCATTACCTCTCTGAAGACTTCTTGCTGGAATGAAGTGTGCTCAGGGACTGTTTGGAACTGGATGTGTTTGAATTCTTTTATACTAGAGATATTATTTCTAATTTTTTGAGGGCCTTTTAACACTCCTCGAGCTGATTGTTTGCAAGTGTGCTTGTTCCAGAGTATGGAAGTATAAAGGACATAGGCATCACGTAAATCTGCTTTATTTGCTGTTCCTTGTGTCAGAACTGAAGAGTGTACCGGAGAAGACAGATCATTTCTTACTATTTCTGAAACAACTTAAAAGGTATAGATTGGGAAGAAGTAGGTGATCCAGGTTTCTCCTTTTGGATTTAGGCTTTATACTGGGGGTGTGGAGGGGGTATATGATACTATATGGTTGGGATAGCAGGAAAAGCATAAGAAGTATATAGGGTGCTTGCCCAATCTAGAAAGCACATGAACAATAATTTGGAACAGTTAATGTAAGTGCCGTGACCTTCATGATATAAGTGGGAAGCCAGGCTAGAAAAATAAAATCCTGAATTACTCCTGAATCACATTTTAATAATTGTTTTTGAGACAAAAAGCAAAAACATTTCATTATTCTTGTATACTGACATATTCTTTTCTTGAATAACTTGCAGATGAGCAGTATATTAATGGATGGCTGTAAATTAATCTTGATTCTGCCATCAAGTAGACCTAAAATTAACTGTAAAATATTTCCATTTTTTTTTCTAAATATTTACATGATCCTTTTTTCTTAGGAAAGAAAAAAAGGCTAACCTTGGCCCCTGTTGTCAGCTTAGTCTTCACATATGAAATATGTCATATTTGGAAATGAAATTCTTTGTCAAAATATCACTGCAATAAAATAGGTACTGCATCAGCATTTCTCATTCATTTCTTATCTTGTAAACTCCTTTTAAGAAAGGGGTTTCCAAAAATGCTTGGAATTTTCTTATAACTTCTTTATGGTATATAATTCAGTAACTTTAAGTCCATTTATTAAGGGTCTAGTCTTAAATATAACTACTAATTAAAATATTTAAATTTGTACATGAATATGATTTTTAAAAAAATTTTTTTAGTAGTATCAAAGGATATTAAACGAAAGTGAATTTCCTTCCCATTCCCTATCCCCAAGTCCTTTAGGCAGCCACTGATAATAGTATAAATATTCTTCAGAGATAGTCTATGCATATGTAAGGTTATCTGTCTCTTTCCTCTTAAAAACACAAATGGTAACATATACTTGCTGGTTTGCACTTTGCTTCTTTTGCTTAATATATCTAGTTTATAATAACTATTACAGTATAAAAAATATACAAAACTTTTATGGACCTAATATGCAAATTTTTGCATTTACCCTTAAATATCTAGTGGTTTATTTTTGTAATTTTTGTGTCTAATCTATTTGTGAGCAGTGTCAGTAGACTTTACTAATAAATAAAAAGTGTAATAGACTTTATTAATTATTAATAAGTAAAAAGCCTATTTGGATAGAATCACTTTTTAAATTTTTTAGTGCTGAAAATATCTTGAAGTGCTTCTAAAGAAATTTTGTGAGTGCACCTTACGGATCTGGTGAAGATCTTGGCAGAATTATTGTTATGTATGCTCTTCATTAACTTGTGTCAGCGTCAGTGTTCTTAAGCTCTAGCAGTTTTGTCTTGACTGCTAAGGCTCTAATTTCATTGTCTGTGTTAACTTGCTTTTGACACAACTGAACAGACCCGAAACTTTGAAAAGATTTTCTGGGTGCTCTTAATAAAATGGCAAAAAACACATAGGGATGTAGAACATTTACTTTTTATAAACTGGCACAATACTGAATTCCTTATGCAGGGAGTGCTAAATTAGTTTTTGTAATACTCCAGAAACTGGGCTTTTTTTTTTGACAGCTGGCAGGCATGGGGATCTGACCCTTGACCTTGGTGTTATCAACACTGTGCTCTAACCAACTGAGCTAACTGCCCAGCCCCAAACTGTACTTTCTTAGCATCATATTAGTTATTTATTTATTTTTATTTATTTATTTTTTCCTTTTTGTCTTTTTTCGTGACCAGTAACGGGATCGCAACCCTTGGTGTCGCGCCCGTACCGCGACCGGCAAGGGGATCGCAACCCTCGGTGTTGCGCCCGCACCGCGCTCAACCAGTGAGCGGACTGGTCTCTATATGAGATCCAAACCCTCGGCGGGAGCGCCACTGCACTCCCAAGCACCGCACTCTACCGAGTGCACCACCGGGCCGGCCCATATTAGTTATTTAAATATATGATCATTTCATTCATATTAAAGATCAGTGGAGGGCCGAGCCCGTGGCGCACTCGGGAAGAGTGTAGCGCTGGGAGCGCGGCGGCACTCCCGCCACGGGTTCGGATCCTATATAGGGATGACCGGTGCGCTCACAGCGCTCACTGGCTGAGCGCAGTGCTGCCGGTCTCAAAAAGGACAAAAAAAAAAATAATAATAAAAAGGTCAGTGGGTTTGGGGGATGGTTAATAGATTTTGCTTAACTTTTAAACAAAATTACTAACAAACTTTACAAGTTCAGTCATTTTTTGTTTCCAGCTAATTCAAATGTGGAGTTGGTAGCATTGTTCAGAATGTACTTTCTTAGACATTCTGAGATTTGAGATGATTCTTCCAGCTCAGTTTTGATTAGCCCTCAGGTGGCAGTGAGTCATGAGTGTCTGCCTTATGACATATTGTGTGGCTCCTAAAAACTGAGGGATGGATAAATTATATAAATGACTTTGTTCTCACGCTTTTTGTAATTACTTGCTTTCTCCCTTAGGAGGGGTCTCCCACATTTTGGTTTTTTCAAATTGCTGTTAAGCTGTTGTAATTAATTTGAGCACTTACTACATAGCACGCTCTGCCAGACAGGAGTTGTGAGGATATGAAAATTAAACATGAAATAACTATTTATGAGGTTTTAATGACAGTAAAATCTACAGCATCCTTAATGTGTTGAATAAAGTGAATTTGAAATGATTGATGCTATGGGAGATATAACTTTAAACATGAGTACAACATAAAGCTCATTATCAAATTTTATAAAATAATAACATTTCAGCAAAAGCTAACAGTTCAGGAAACCTGACAAGTAAAGAGCAATCTTGGGTGACGTTTTGTGTAAAGAAAACTACAAAGGATATGTTGGGGGGTATGTTTAGCTATTTAGAAGTGCTAGCAGGCCAATAATGATGGGACATCTCACCTTAAGAGTGGTATTAAAAAAAAAAAAGGCTTAAGAGTCACTAGCCCCAGGCTTTCTTCAGCATCATCCCTGGCTACTCCGTTCCTGCCTCCTGCTTTTCCACCCTGACAATAATGAGTTAATTACTTGGTTTTTCAATGTACTATGATGTTTCTCTCCTCACGGCATTTTTTTCAAGCTGTCCCTCTTAACTGAGTTCTACTCTCTTTCCTCAGAAAACCTTTCCTGAATACTCTATGTATGTCTTTATCATACTTTCTTAAAATGGTTTATTGTAATTATCCAAATTGCTGTCCTATCCTCCGCACATCTCTTTGGGCCCAGTACATAAAAAGCAAATGATGAACGACTGAACCAAATACCATTAGACAGTCTTTCAAAGGCTGTCTGTCTCATTCTCTCTACTTTGACACTATTGACTACCCCTTTGAAACTTTCTACTTCTTGTATTACAGGTGATCCACCAGGAATAATTTCTAAGTTAGGATCCCAAGTCCTCCAGGATATGAGATTGGTAGGGAAAACCTGCTATAAAAGACATGTAGAATTCTGTTTGGACATTTTGGACAGTATTTTAAAAGATTTGCTCTTTGTCATCAAAGTAACATGCTCAGTAGAGATGTTGGATATACAAGAGCATTTTTTTTCCTTAAAATCTCCCATCATACTATCTAAAGAAAAATCAGTTAAAATGGATTTCTTTTCCTTCAGGATTTCTTCCATACTTACATCAATTTCAGTGTCAATGTATTTAATTAAGAAGTGGTTAAGCCACAGGCTTGGGGGTGACTGCCTGGATTTGTATCCTAACTTCATCAGTTTCTAGCTATGTGGCCTTGGGCAAACTACCTAATCTACTTCAGTTTCCTTATCTATAAAACGGGAATAATACCTATATGCTTCATGAGGACTGAAAGTGTTAGTGTTTATAAAGCACCTCGTAGAGTGCCTGGCATAAAACTAATGCTGTATAAGTAATCGTCAATGTTATTTTGAGAGTTAAACATCTTTATATAGTACTAATAAAATTATAGGTGAGTCACCTACAAAGCAATAGAGTAATAGTAATATGAATACTGATCATGTATTTAAAAAAAAAAAAACAACCTCATCCTGATTCAAAATTTAGGTGAGAGATTAGAAATTAGGTGGATCTAGGAACATGTACATATAGACCTTATCACTCCAAAATAGCTACTACCTAGAAATAAGTATTCAGACCCAAGTGTTTAAAGTATATTTTTAAACTAACAAAAGGGCAGAGATACCTAGATTGACATATCCCATCTACAATTAAGCTAAGGAATTACTTGAGATACGTCCCAAGAATGTTGAGCAGATTTTAGTCAATCTTTCATAGAGTTTATAATGAATATTGTTCTTTAATGTGTTACATTACAGTTTTTACCTTATGAGCTATCAAACATTTGATGAACCAGATTAACAAAGTGGAAGTGATACTACATTCTGAGACACTCTTCCAGAAGGATATCGACTCCACTGACTTGTTAGGCATTTGAGTTGGAATCCAATCAATTTGTAGATTGTGTCATCCGTGGAAGTGATACTACATTCTGAGACACTCTTCCAGAAGGATATTGACTCCACTGACTTGTTAGGCATTTGAGTTGGAATCCAATCAATTTGTAGATTGTGTCATCCTGATGTTCCTGTATGTGTTATATCACATGAAGAGGGTCCCTGTCTGTCTCTGACAGGATAATATTAATCTTATTCTCCAAGTGAGCACCCAGCATATCCTGAAGATCAGAAAGAAAACCTCGTTCAGTGTTGCTATGTTCACAGAGGATGACATTTATTCCTTGGGAAGCAGCATCCAGAGTATCATGATGGGACATCTCACCTGCCAAAAAGGAAAGAGCAAATAAATATTTAAATATTAGACATGGTATCTGAAATGCTGAACCACAACAGCAGAAATACCAAATATGGATTCTGTATGAAATAAACATAATACAGTAGAACTACTTTCCATATAAATCTAGAAAGCTGTGTATAGTTTTCTTACATGTCCCTCAACTTAAAAAGAGAGAGGCCATCCCACTGTGAATTCCAACTTCTTTCTCCTTGGCAACCCAAGGCAAATATCCTATCCAACATATCTAGCAGAACCAGATCTCTCAGAACACCCATAGTGTTTCCACAATAAAATAAATGACTACTGCTAAGTAAAATGGGGCTTTCAGAAAGTTTCCTTCTTACATAAGTAATAAATACCTCAGGAGAAAGTCCTAGGTATACTTCCCAGAAGACTCATTTATGCTTTGTGAGCACCAATATTTTCAGCATCAACCCTGGTCCAATTCATAAGGATGAAATGAGTTTATTCCTAGATTTAAAAAAAAAAATTTTTTTTTTTAAAAAGATGACCAGTAAGGGGATCTTAACCCTTGACTTGGTGTTGTCAGCACCACGCTCAGCCAGTGAGCGAACCAGCCATCCCTATGTGGGATCCGAACCCGGGGCCTTGGTGTTATTAGCACCACACTTTACCGAGTGAGCCATGGGCCGGCCCAAAAAATTTTTTTTGACTTAGGCAAAATTACTAGAAATTCTGAAGTTATTGGTAGAACAGGGTCTTATCTTGTGAAAAGATTTGGGGAAAACTCAAATACAATGTTTCAAATTTTTAAAAACACCATTTGTGCATCTGATGACAATTTAAAAGCAAAAATGTATTGTGTACAATTTGGTTTGTTCATAAGAATAATTTTGAACTAAATCTAGAGACAAAAGCATAAAAATTAAGGAAAAATGGCACTTAGGAAAAAAGTACATTCCCAGAAATTTTCTTGGTTTTTTTGGAGGTGGGGGGGCTAGTTGGTGCAGGGATCTGAACCCATGACATTGATGTTGTAAGGCTGTGCTCTAACCAACTTAGCTAATCGGCCAGCTTACGCCCCAAAATTTTCAGTTCACCATGCTCTCCACCAAGTATGTGTCATTTCACTACAAGGAATGGCTTTTATTTAAGCATCTTTTAAAACACCTTAATCTGTAACAGTAAAAGGGAAGTAAAGTAGAAAAAGACATTAAAGTGGCCCACATAGAAACCATGCTTTAGGAAAGACATGTCTGGCAGCCTGGACTATGTAATAAATTAATCGGCTGGAGAAGCCATGAAGATGGGGAAATCAGTGAAGATCTTACAGGAATAGCTGAAGTCAAAGGACAGAAAAGCCTCACTCAGGATGGCAGCTGTGGGAAAGAATAAGCAAACAAGAGAGACTGACAAATGAGAGAGAATTTACAAGGAGGAAGCTCCCTATTTGCTTGTCTTTATATGATATCACTCACCCTTAACAACCATGAGAACACTGCCTCAGACTCACTGGAAGGGTGATGAACTGCAGCAGAAGCCAATATTTGGTCCTTTGGCTGATGCTTCCTAGAATTTATTTAAAGTGATGCCTCACATATCACAGATGTTTAAGTTAGCCACATAACACTTTTCTATTCTCCACATAGCCATATAGGAAAGATATTTTCACATTTTGGAACTTGAATTTATCTTATGCATATATTACTTTATAATTTTTTTGTTTTTTTAAAGTTTTAAAAAAATTTATAAGGAGACAATCAGACACCTCAAATTGAAAAATAACCACAGATGGGCCGAGCCCGTGGCGCACTTGGGAGAGTGCGGCGCTGGGAGCGCGGGAGCGCTCCCGCCGCGGGTTTGGATCCTATATATAGGGATGACCTGTGCGCTCACAGCACTCACTGGCTGAGTGCGGTGCGGCCGGTCTCAAAAAGGACAAAAAAAAAAAGAAAAATAACCACAGATCAAATGGCCTATACCCTTCAAAAATGTCAATGCTATAAAGAAAAAACTGGGGAACTATTCTAGAGATATAACAGTAAATGCATTGTGTGATCATGGGTTCAAATCAGAAAAAGAAGTGCTATAAATATTTATCAATTGGCCAAATTTGAAAATAGACTATATCAAATAAGTGTTTTAACAATATTAAATTCAGAATTTAATAACTGTCCCATGATTACATAAGAGAATATCCTTGTTCTGAGGAGACTATACTGAAGTATTGAGGGATAAACGGTCATCATGTCTGCACTTTATTCCAAAATTGTTCCAGGTAAAATACATAAGTATATTATGTATATATATATATACACACACACATATGTACATAATGTACAAATGTGGCAAAATATAACCATTAGTAATCTAGGGGAAGGACATACAGGAGTTGATTGTACTATTCCTGCAAGTATAGACCTGAAATTCCTTTTTTTTTTTTTTTAAATTAAAAAAAATGACCAGCAAAGGGATCTTAACCCTTGACTTGGTGGTGTCAGCACCACACTCTTCCAAGTGAGCCAACCAGCCATCCCTATATAGGGAGCCGAACCCGTGGCCTTGGTGTTATCAGCACCGCACTCTCCCAAGTGAGCCACAGGCCAGCCCTTATATTTTCAGTTTACTTGTTCAGAGCAATCACATCAGGCTTACTCAGATGCTGCACCTCTATACTTCTGGATGTGACAGTGTTTCCAGTGCAGCAGCCTTTATGTGCTAGATAATAAGGCACAGGTGTGGGAGGCAGGATAGGCAAGGGAATGATCAGAGGATTAAGATCCTAGAGTCTGGTCCTAGAAGCAGGAAAAGTAATTCTCTAACTCACTCTCTCCTCACCTTAAGGAGGAGCAGAGGTGGAAATGCAGCTGGTAGCAGCAGGTGTACAAAGTGGGGACCATTTAAAATGCCTCCAAATCCTTTGGAGGACTAATGGGCCATGTTTGGCTGTATCCCTGAGTAGTAACTAGACCAGTAATTCATTCAATAAAAATTAACCAGTACATATTAGGTATTATCCTCAAGGACAGAGTATTATGTCTAGGAGCCAGGCAAATAATTACTGTCCAAAAGAAATGCATATTGGAGGTTAAGGACAAAGTGATAGGGATCCAAGAGGGGCAGAAGCAGGCCAGTGTCAGAAAAAGCTTCTCAGAGAAGGCGATCACTTATCAGTACAAGTACAAGGAAAGGGGCAAGAAAAAGGCACTCTAGCTGGGGGAAACAGCATAAGCAAAGGCTATATGAAAGAGGGTGCAACATTCAGCCTTGAAGGAAATCACTGAAGGCTTTTAACCAGGACAATAACACCAGCAAATTTTACCTTCAAAAGTTAATTTTGGTAGAGTATATGGAAGACTAGAGGCTTGATGCAGTATTTTAGGTAGGAGTTGATGGTGAGATAGAGATAAGAGGAAAGGCTCTAGAAAGATACTGGAGCTTGAACTGACAGGAATTGATCATTGGCTTTAGGGCTAAGAGGAACCATTTTCTAAGGTGATAGGATAGAAAGTATCCTGTTAACTAACGTATGAAATCTGAGAGCAATCAGGTTTAGGAAGAAGATAGGTTAAATAAATGCTAGATACCAGTTTTTGAGATAATCTAATAATTTTTCAATGATTTCTTCTCTCCACAAAGAATACAATATGTCTCCAATTCTGGTGTAGTTTCTGTTTAATTCAGGTTCAAAAAAATATCATCTATGTGCCAGGCACTGTCCTAAAATCTACTACTGAAAAACAAACCAAGGTTGGGAAGGAATAATCCAAAGACTGTCCTACCTGTGAGGTAGAGGTCAGCCTCTACACCCCGCAGAACGCTGCACCCAGAACCAGCACACAGGGCCACAACTTTGACTAGGGACTCTAAAATAAAGGAAACGAGACCAATACAATTCCTTTTCACTTTTAATATTATAATTTGTACTAACAATCCTAAGTGTAAGGCAGATTTCACTCCTAGTCTCATCACCAGTATGTGAATTGTGCTTCCTGAATTTTTTTTTTTTTTTTTTTAAAGATGACCGGTAAGGGGATCTTAACCCTTGACTTGGTGTTGTCATCACCACGCTCAGCCAGTGAGCGAACCGGCCATCCCTATATGGGATCCGAACCCGGGGCCTTGGTGTTATCAGCACCGCACTCTCCCGAGTGAGCCACAGGCCGGCCCCTGAATTTTTTTT